>NC_133537.1:152796057-152961057 GCF_048544455.1 Silene latifolia
ATGAACCTTACCAAGTACACATATAGGTTCCCAACCTCAGTTTGGGTTCTTTATCTTGAAAGAACTTTCTGGTTGTTTTTCACATAACCAACGAATTTGTGGTGGATGATATGACTTGCACTGGTCAAGTGTTCCACCCACTCACAATGCACTAGGTATACGTTTTGTAGAGTCTTGAAACAATTGTCAAGATGATTAGCCTAGCACTTCTCATAAGTCCTAGCATATTAGAAAATATCAGTTTTGAGTAACTTCTTACTTCAACTAAGTATTTTTTAAAGCTTCTAATTTCTCCTTTTAGCTTGAATAGCTTAGGATTTTCATAAATCCTTACGTGTGATCGAACTTCAATATGTGCAACCTTTTGTCACATAACAGAGTGTTCTGTCCATCACTGGAATCGCTCATTAGTTCTCGAGAATTCATGACGATTCTTCTATGGCTTGCCTATGATTCATTATGCTCTTATGCATATGATTCATTATTGGACATGTGAATGATTATTCTAATGGCGGAAACATTAGTAACTAATAATCATGTGATCAACCATTCTTAGGTTCAATGAACGATCATGACTGCTAATGGCAATTCCATTTTCATTGACATGAATAACCTACGTTTCTCGTTGATTCGATGTGTATATCTCAATACCTATCCAACATCTCATGATGCGATTGGATTCATCATAGTCCATTTTCATTCCAGAATTGAAAACTCAAATACATTTTTGTGAAAGATAGTATTAGCTCGTCATTCTCAATGAGTAATGAGTTATCAATTTTACAAGATGATTGCTCCCACTAAATTCCATGTCTTCACATGATAATTTACAACTCCCACTTAATTCCACATGTTTCGCAATTGACTACTCAATCGAAATATTTCAAGAATTGAAATATATTTTGCTTTGCCAAGTTATTAAGATAAAACCATATATGTTCCCAGCATATCCTTTCAAAATACCTATTTTGAAAAGGTTTCAATCTTAAACTTATGGAAAGAGAATTTTAATGTCTAACTCATTTATTTTATAATGTTGCGTAGCAATGTCATTATTTAAATGTGAATTACATCTAATATACGTCCTTCTCAAAATACCCTTTTCGGAAGGAGGTTTAACCATTTCATTTTCATAATGAGTTTAAGTAATGACACTAGCGTGGTTAACACTTAACTTAGCTCTTGTGGATATCGGCATATCATTCTTTGCAACTTTTAGTCATAAATCTCATTTATTTTCGAGGATGCAACTTTGTTTCATTTAGGCTCTTAAGTACACATCAATATTTAAACTATTGTTCAAAAGTCGTTCATAAACTAGTAAAATCTCTTGTTAAGACTTTACATTAGTCATTCTTCTTCCAAAACTTTCTTTTGGTCTCCTCGTGTAGTTATCTTGAGAACATATTCTTTTGATTACTTCACTTGGTCTCTTTTGTCAGTAGATTTCATCTATTCAAGACCATAGATCTCATCTATTCGTGTACACTATCTATATAGATATACAATCATTCTTTCTTGCGCTTATCTCATTTACACAAGTATACAAATTTTCTTTGTGTTCTTTGTGTCTTCATTTTTCTCCCACTCTATCTTTAGAATAAATAAACTAGAGATTCAAAGATAGCTTATGAGACACAAATAATGATTTTTGAAGTATAAGGAGGACTATCTCATAGGTTGACTAATTGTTTTAGATTTGATAAGTGTACTTGGTGATTGACATTCCTTTAAGAGAGTTCATCAACTCAACATCACTTCATAATTGATCATACACAAGCCTTTAGCTTGTGGACATATAATGAATCCCATCATTATAGTTGTCTATTAGATCAGTTTAAGTGAATGATCATATGTTTCTATGAGCAAGTATATAAAGACGAATTTTTAGAACACGGAAAAATACGATAAAACGGGTGACTTGGGTTGCAAACCAAGCCACCATAATCCAAAATACAACAATTGTTTAGAAAGGATCAAACATTTCCATGTCGAACACGGAAATCAAAAGGTTCTAAAAATCCGAAACATAAATTAAAGTAAGACAATAAAAAGCCAAGCTTCATGGAAGCTACTCCTAGTTTCTTGATGATTTCTCAAGCTTGCTTTTACTTTCCTTTGTCCTTGCTTGGTGGAGGCCCTATTTACAATAAAAAGGGGATACATTATCACAACTTTGTATCACAATACCATAGTTGAATTAGAAACATAAAAGAAAGGATAGTCATTTACCTACTGGAGTGATCTTTCCAGCTTTGATGTCACCAAGATACTTGGAACAATTCCTCTTCCAATGTCCAACACCATTACAATAATGGCATTTGTCAAGAGGACCCTTCTTGGTCTTGGAAGTGCTAGCTTCAAAAGTCTTAGCCTTGGTGAAAGTGGGAGCTTGCTTCTTACCCTTATTCCCATTCTTTTTGAACTTCCCCTTGCTCTTGGTGCTTATGTTAAGCACATCCTTAGGTGGGTTAACATTTAACCCCATGTCTCTTTCGGCTTGCACAAGTAACTTGTGCAACTCTTCAAAAGACACGTCCTTGTCTTGCATGTTAAAATTCACCCGGAATTGAACATATGCCTTGACTTTGGACAAGGAGTGTAGAATCCTATCTACAATGAGCTCTTTGGGGATTTCAACCTTTTGAATCTTCAAAGTCTCGACTAGCTCCATTAATTTGAGCACGTGAGGGCTAACCTTTTGGGCCTCTTTAAAGTCGAGATCAAAGAATGCCGCGGCCGCCTCATATTGGACGATCCTCGGAGTTTGTGAAAACATTGTCACAAGCTTGGAATAGATTTCATTAGCGGTGCCCATTTTAAAGGCTCCCCTTTGGAGATCCGCCTCCATCGCAAAAATCAACACATTTTTCATTGCGGCGGACTCCTTGTGGTAAGCCTCATATGCTTCCCTAGTGGCGGCACTCGACCTAGCATTAGGTTCGGGTGGAGAGGCCTCGGTGAGGTAACGAAGCTTGTCGTCACCTTGGGCGGCTAATTTGAGTTGGGCATCCCAATCGGAGAAATTTAACCCATTCTTTTCAAGATTACAACGATCCATGAAGGATCGGAGCCATGAAGTATTAGTGAGAGGTGTGGCATTGGTGTTTGGTGTGGCCATTTGTTATAAGAAATAGATGCGATCTACAAAACGAAAATGAAGGAATAAAACATATGTCGTTTTCAAAATAATAATACTCGTAAAAAATTAATTTAAACAAGTTTTATTGCATTTTATCTAGTGACCTCTACCCAACTTGATACATGATTCCAAGATCCAAATTCATATTAACATGGGCACGGTGTGGCCGATTCATCCCTTATCAATATAACTCGGTGGATTAACGCTTTAATCAATTCTACTTTTAGAACTCTTGGTCGATAAAATTACATTAACATTTATCTTTAGCCCAAAACACATCCGACAAGGGCACGGTGTGGCCGATTCACCCCTTATCAATACTTTTGTTGAGTTCAACCCAAATTTCGAATAAATGTGTCCATGATCCAAATCCACATTAACTTGGGCACGGTGTAGCCGATTCATCCCTTATCAACACGAATTTGATGGATAGACATTTATCACCCACTTCCCCTACGTAACAAGGTTTTTACCCCGGTGTGGCCGAGTGCACTCCCTCACGAAATAGGTTTTCATGGTTTCTACTCTTTGGTAAGGCTAAGTCTCATTTGTTTATTTTTAGCGAGAGGTCATGTCAATTTATTATCTATCACGTTTTAAGTGAACTAAAGCGGTGAACTACGATAATTGTACGGTCGATAAACTTGATTAAACTCGATTAAAATGATAATGCATGTTTTAGTTATGGCGATTTAGCGATGCATGCGACATATAAATAAAATGCAAAGCATAAATTAAATCCTAGTATGGCCTTCCTAAAATAGTAAATCTAATAAACTATTACAAATTCGGAAACCAACTCCATTGGTCCCTTGAACTTCGGTTTTGGCACGCATCTCGAGGTAACACTGTCTTTAATGGATCGCCTTCTCGAGTGACACCGTCTTCAAGGATCTCCGGAATAAATAAATTACATAACAAATTACATAATTTCCTATTATACAACTGTAATTAAAATAAAAATAAATCTATTAAATTACAAAACGGTGATACGAGATCACAATAAATTACAACCGAATCGATATTCCCATACATTTCGGGTAATACCAATTAAAAACTAAGGCCATACTAAGTAAAATTACATAATTCAAAAATTACATAAAATAAAATTATGACAATCATAAATAAAATGCAGCATTATAATATGTATGAACATGCCCAATTTTATGCTAAATCGCCTTTAAGGAGCCAATATCGTATATTAAACGGTTTTTAAGGATTTGTGTGATTCAACCTTTTAAAATCACAATAAATTACATAAAATCATATTTATGCACAAGTTAATTACCCTAACCTACTTAGGACTCAAAATTAGTCTCCACTAACATATTGACAATAATTAACTTATATTTCTTAAAATTGTTCATTAATGGACTCAAAATTACAATAAAATGCCATAAACTCCAAATAAATCACAAAAATTTCAAATTAAATAAATTTGAAATTTGAAATTTTAAACTCATGAACATTCTGGAAAAAATACCATGACACTCATAATTTTCAAAAAACTTAGGTTAAAAATTTTCGAAAATTATCGGGAAAAACAATGTTGCGGTTTATCGGATTTATCAATTATAATCATAAAAACATGAGAAAAATTATATTTATCAACTTTTCAATTTTAGATCTGAAATATATGATAAAATTCAATATGTGACATTTTTCGTCAGTCATGAAGTATGTTTTAGCAATTATTCACTAATTAAAGTCACTATTTATGCTATTTTTAATCAAAAATTCATAAAGCATTCATAAAGACTTCATTATAGCCTGTTATTTTAAAAACATCTTATAAAATTGCATGTGACAACATACTAAATTTGTATGACCAGATTCGAAATATTTCTCATATTAACCTATTTTATCATTTAAATTCGATTTTATCATGAAAAATCCATATTTCGAGCATACAAACTCATACAATCATGAAAAGTTACAGGTCATCTAAATATAATATATGTGAAAACATATCCAAAAACCACTGGACAAATTGAAGTTTAGCTAATTTTAGTCCGAAAATGACATTTTTATCATAAAATCACATTTTTAATGCCATTATTATATAAAATGAACAATAAAAATCCATAAATCAAACAAAATATCCTAAATACATATTAGGATCAGAAACTTTAACATGCATAATTGATTTCGTGATATATCATAATAAACACAAATTTATAAGCTTTATATGTTAATCGTATAACTCGGAAAAACTATAACCGATTTGCATGCAAACAACCTAAGGCTCTTGATACCGCTTGTTAGAAATCTATATCTCATTATACTAAACATATTCATATATGTTTCAATTTAATTTAGTCATAAAATTAATTAGATCTTATGCATGCAAACATAAGTAAATATAGAGAAGAAATCATCATTCTTACATTGGAAATTTCGGATTATTGGGCACAAGTGAGTTCTCCTACTCACTTGTTCTTAAGCTCTCTTAATATAGATGAATAAAGGATTCAAGTATAGAATCCCTCCCAAGGAATAATACCCAAGATAACCACTTAATAAAATTAATATTATTGATACTAGAACAATATTAATTTTAAATAAAATTGACCCAAAAATATTGTTTTGGTCTCTTAATTTTCGGTTTAAGAGAAGGGAGAAGAAGAAGTAATTTATCTCTCTAAAACTCTATATTTTAGATGATATATTAGAATGAATAATACACTACTTAGCATATAGTGTATATTAGACAAATTATAGAGAAAAACCCTTGGCTTTTCTCTATGATAAAACCGGGTAGGGTGGGGTGGTGTTGGCCAATGCACGCTCAAGTTGCTCTTCACAAAAACAACTAGGTTTGCATGGCTAGCAATTAGGTAAATGATTATGTTTTCCACTTAAAATTAATCAACACAATATTTACCCTAATACACCCCCTATTTCGGTCCATTTAAGATAAAATGGATTCCATTTTATCTTTGTCAATTTGTCAATTTGTCACATGTCACAAGTCATGTAAAATTGTTATGCATTTTTAACATATTAAAAATCAACGCATTAATAAAAATACGTCATGTACAAAATCGACTTTAGTAATTCATAATTACTTGTACCAAAATAACTTACCAATTATAAATCACAACATCTTGTATTTATAATAATTATTCATTTAAATGCAATTGTTTCCTTAAACAATAATTTCATCTAAGTAATAAAACAATTCGATCACTTAGACCGTATCTCATTTAATCAAATTATAATGAGATACGTAAATATTACTTCCAAAATTGTCCGTCAATTTTAAGTAATTTAATTAACCCGTATCGTCATACGATCAATTAAATAATCAATTAAGAGTGTTACCCTTTAGGAATGACCTAAGGGGATCAACTGATCACCACCGTCGCACGACAGTAATGTCAAACTCTAGTCAGCCAATCATTACCGATATGTGTGGACCAGTTGACAGTAAAATATTACTTCCCAATTGTATTCTTAAAATGAGACTTAAAAATGTGATCATCATGATCGACAGTTGTGATCGCATTATTGTCGGAGGACACATATTCCAACATTGTCACCTCGAAGTCGAGTTTGACAGAGAGTGGTGTATGCTTACCTTTAGGAGAAATGAGCAACACTCCTATTCCAAATCCTCTTAAATTTGATGCTCCATCGAAATAAAGGTCCCAGGAGTCCACACTGGTTTGTAGTATATCCTCGTCTGGAAATGACCATGTGTCTATTGCTTGGGTGTCGTTGATAGGATTGTCTGCGAAGAATTCGGCAACGGCACGTCCCTTTATAACCTTCAAAAGTACATATTTGAGATCGAACTCTGAAAGCATTAAGGTCCATCTTGCCAAACGTTCGTTGAGAACGAGTTTTTCGAAGAGGTACTTGACGGGATCCATTTTGGAATACACCTTGACAGAGTAACTAAGCATGTAATGACGTAGCTTCTTCGTAGCCCACACAAGAGCGAGGCATGTCTTTTCGAGTGGTGTGTACTTGCACTCATACTTCAAGAACTTCTTACTAAGGTAGTAGATAGCTCTTTCTTCTTTCCCAACGGTTTGTGCGAGCATAGCCCCCATGGCTGTTTCGGTCACTGTGAGATATAAACCAAGAAGTTGATCTTGTTGAGGAGGCATGAGCAATGGTGGCTTGGCTAGTATCTCTTTAATTCTGTCAAACACCTTTTGGCAGTCATCGTCCCATATGGTATGATCTGTTTTCTTGAGCTTTTTGAAAATGGGTTCGCAGATCATAGTAAGCTTCGATATGAATCGGCTTATATATTGCACCTTGCCTAGAAATCCTCTAACCTCCTTCTCTGTTTGAGGTTGTGGCAATTCGATTAGAGCCTTGATCTTGGATGGATCAATTGCTATTCCTCTCTCACTGACAACGTATTCCAGAAGATTGCCTGATGTTACTCCGAATGCACACTTCTGAGGATTGAGCCTCATGTTGTACTTTCGCAGTCTTAGGAAGAACTTGCGAAGGTTATCAATGTGCCCCTTCCTATCTTTTGACTTGATGATCATATCATCGATGTATACTTTTACTTCTTTATGCATCATGTCGTGTAGCAATGTGATCGCAGTGCGTTGATATGTAGCTCCAACATTGATTAGCCCGAATGGCATAACAATATAGCAATAGGTGCCCCATTGAATGGCGAAGGCTATCTTATTCATGTCTTTTATGGCTATTTTGATCTGATTATACCCTGCATATCCGTCAATGAAGGATAATAATACATGATCTGCTCTATTATCTACTAGTATGTCGATGTGCGGTAGAGGGAAGTCGTCCTTGGGACTTGCTTTGTTTAAGTCTCTGAAATCAACACAAACTCGGATTCGCCCGTCCTTTTTGGGTACGGGACTATGTTAGCCACCCAGTCTGAATACTCGGAAACTTTGATGAACCCGGCTTTGAATTGTTTATCGACTTCTTCTTTGATTTTAAGAGCCCATTCGGTCCTCATTCGGCGAAGCTTCTGTTTTACAGGTTTAAAACCTGGTTTGATTAGAATTCTGTGTTCTGCAATATCCCTGCCAATTCCTGGCATGTCTTTGTAGGACCAAGCGAAAACATCCTTGAACTCGTGTAGGAGGTCTATGAAATTGGCCTTTTCAGTTGGGTTTAAGGTCGTCCCTATCCTAAGTTCTTGGGGTTCTAATTCGGTTCCTAGATTGATGGGTTCGGTGTTTTCTATAACTGGTGCCCCTTCCCCCTCTTGTAATATTTCTTTAACTATGTAGGGAGGTAATTCGACTGAGTCTGGGTCAGGATCATCCTCATTATCATCGTAAATAGAATTGCATTCAGAATAACACTAAGAGTAAGCAGAATCTGATTTATTCATATTAAATTTTGAAACGAGTTGAAACAAAGAAGCCATTTGTTCAGTAGTCAGTGGCAGTAAAGGAACAGCTGCTGGGGCATTTCCCGAGCTACTGTTACTACTCGACGCTATGCTAGGAGAAACAAGGGGATTTGGAGTGACGACAGGAGGAGACTCTCAAGGGACTTCTCTAGACTCAGACTCTGGTTCCGACGCCGACTCTGACTCTGACTCGAATTCGTTGTCTTCAGGTTCTCCTTTGAACATCTCTCCTTCTCTAGTGGTGACTTTGAAGAGATTTCCTTGATTGTTCGTCCACTTGATCAACTTTCTCCATCCTTTCTGCTGATTCGAACTGGTTTCGGTGATTAATGCTGTGGGATTGAAATGGTCATCTTGATGTATCATGGTAATGATCTCGTCCTATGCCGCCCTAACGAATCGGTCTTCCCCAAACAGAAGGCTAACAGCCTGTTCCTCTAAATAAGGTGTTTGACGAGTTTTGACGGTAGGAACCGTTTCTGAAGGGATGAAGTAGCAATCGTGGAAGACCTCGATTGCAGCTAGTTGCATTCCCTTATAGTACAGTGCGAAGGTATTTTGTGGGTTTGTATCCCAATCCTAATGGTATCCTCTGAGAGTTCCCCTCTTTGTACAGTGCGAAGGTATTTTTCTTGGCAGGATTCAATGGCATTCCCGGAAAGTATCCCTGAGACTTGAGTATGTGGTTGACCACTAAATTGGAGTATGGATCGAAGTATAGAGGCGCCAGTTCGCTTTCTACAAGGTTTATGCTCTGAAAGCTCCTAAGCTCATATACTAGGTCTGTGACTACTTGGTTGCTCGACTGTTTCTCTATTATAGCCTTGATAGGTGACGAAGTGATCGTCACTATTTTGCCATCTAGTGGAATCTTAATCTTCTGGTGCAAGGTGGATGTTACTGCTTTGGAAGCGTGAATCCAAGGCCTTCCCAGAAGTATATTGAATGATGCTTCAATATCCACTATTTGAAAATTAACCTTTTGCTCAATCGGCCTTGTGGCTATAGTGAGGTTGACTAATCCTACCACTTTACGTCGTGTTCCATCGTATGCTCGAACACCTTGGTTGGTAGAAGTCCAATCTGATTCTTTCATGCCCAATTTGTATGCTGTTTTCAATGGTATGACATTGACCGCAGAACCATCATCCACCAAAGTCATTGGCACGTTTTTCTTTAAGCAAGTGACGGTAATGTACAGAGCTAGGTTGTAACTGGCGCTGAAAGGAGGCAAATCCTCATCTGAAAAAGTAACTGGGTTACTTACTTTAGTTGAATCTTGGAAGACCAAGTTGACTACGTCGTCAGTCGTAGAGTTGTGTGCCAAGTTCAATTTAGTCAGGGCTTTTAGTAAAGCTTGGCAATGAGGAAATGAACTCGCAACTAGTTGCCAGACTGAAAGATCAGCCTTTGTCTTCTACAGTTGTTTTAGCAAGTGGTCAGTAGATGTATCTTCGCCATCATTTGGTGTGATGACATTGGTGTTAGTGACTGGACCAATAGCTATAGGACCATTCTGAGAAACATTTTGATATGGATGCCCTGAACGAGTAGGGTGGTCTATATCTTGATCTTCACTACTTTTGACTATATCCTCACTAGCCTTGACTAGATAATGTTTGGTGAGGTATTCATCTTCATCGTCATCGGCCCATATTCCATTAACGATAGTAAGCTCTCTCAACCTGATGATCTCGGCTTCTAAACTGATTATTTGGTCGATTAGACTGTCAACCATGGCGACTACCTCTTGCATTGTAGAATCTTGAGATAGATTTAGTGGCATGCTCTCCTTGGGTATGGTGCTTGGATTGCGGAGGGATGCTACTACATCTTCCAGGTCTGAAACTTGCCTACTCACGCTCTTTGCCCATGCAATAAAATTGGCAATGGTAGGAGAAATGGTGGAATAAATCCCCTCATTTTCTAATGCATGAATATCATCTTCAATTGGAGAAATAAGGTGTGAACAATCCAAGGTGGATTCTTCATCTGTAATCATCAGAACTCCAAGAGGATTCTGAGTATTGTTAAGCTTAACTCCGGGAGGTATAGGTAAACGACCATCTTCGATTATATCCTGAAGGACATGTTTTAGTTTAAAGCATTTCTCTGTATCGTCTCCCTTGCCTCTATGATATTCGCAGTACGCATTCTCATCCCAGAACTTGGATTTCTTTTATGGGTCAGGTGTAGGTCCTATGGGTTGGAGCTTACCTTGTTTCATCAACCTTTTCAGAGCATTGGAGTATGTATCGCCAATGTTTGTGAACTTCCTTTGTGGGTTATTCTTCTTTGATGATTCGACAAGGTTAACCTCATCAGTCTTGTTAGTAGAGCCATAAGAATGACTAGTTGAACCTTGATATCCAAGACCTACCATTTTGGACAAGAGCCCTTTACGGATGTCATCTTCAATTCTCGTCCCTAGCACAGTCAGATCTTTGAAGGTCTTTTTGTTTTGGTACCTCAAGTGGTTTGCATAAATGGGTCTCAAATTATCCACGAACTTTTCCACAAGGGTAGCTTCATCTGGACGTTCAACAAGTTGTGTGCTAGTCTTCCTCCACCTACTTAGGAAGTCGGTGAAGCCTTCTTTTTCATTTTGGGTAAGAACCTCTAGAGTACGCATATTGACTTGGATTTCAGCATTATCCGCGTATTGTTTAGTGAATTATATTGCGGCATCATCTCAAGTGGCAATCTTCTTGTATTCCAAAGAGTAGAACCATTGCTTAGGAATGGTGTCGAGAGATGAAGGAAAGATCCCTAAGAACATCTCAGGTTTGATACCTTTGATAGACATGTAGTCTTTGAAAGCACGAATGTGGTTTAAAGGGTTTTCATGTCCCTTGATCCTTGGGATGTCAGTCATGTTGAAGTTGGTTGGCAATTGAGGATTCACGGCCTCATACTTGCGATTATTCTCCCTGTAGATGTCGTCTCCCTTAAGGTCCATTAGCTGCTCCTCCAAGTATTGAAGTCGCTTTTCAGCTTCAGTAGGACCTATTGGAGGGTTGGTTTCATGTTGTCCAACAAAGGGTGGAAGGTTATCATGCACGATCTCGCTAGGAATATCGTTTTATGCAGGAGGGAGTCTAGTTTCCACAGCAACAATTCGGCCTTCAATAGCGTTGAGGCGATCATAAGCTTGGTCTTGGCTTGCTTGGAGACGGACGAGCGCAACTAGGATTAGATCATTACCATTTTGGGGTTGACCACTAGCACTCGTGGTACTAGTTTCAGGCATCTTGGAAACTGGATAAGAGATTGACGACGAATTAAAACACGATCGACCATTCTAGCACACTTACTCAAAGAAAAGACTCAACTTGTGAAGTGGGGGTGTGCCACTGTGTTAAGTGAGATTTGAAAATGACAAAGTCTTGAAATGTTTGTCCCAGGCAACTGTAGTATAGTTGTAGGAGTGCTGACTCAAAGTGAGGTTTTGAAATGGGTTTTGAGGCCCGAATTTTGACTGGAGATTTGGACAGAGTTTCGACTCATTTTGCGCTAATTTCGGCCATTTTTGAAAACGTTTACATTTTAAAGTGGTTTTTTTGATTTTACAGAAATTTCGTCATGGTTTTGTTTACAAAATGGTGATCACATATGATACAATCGTTCATACAGGTATTATAACGGTATGTTGAGTAGACTTAGAAGGGTTTTGGCTTAAGAGGTGGGTTGCCATATCAAGCAATCAAACCCTGGTCTGTGGAGAGGTCCGTGCCAAACAAGAGTAAGGTCGGTTCCTAATCCATTTCCTCGAGTAGTGAAAGCCCTTGATACAAACATGAGTATGTACCACGGTATGGTTGGCGTCAATCGCTATCTATCTTTAGGCCCATATAAGAATTTAGACTGTCCAGACGGGACGATTGGTCGAATGGGTTGGGTTGGGTCTAGAAAGGCCGAATAAAATGACCTAAGAAGGTCGAGTAATGAAAACCGACAATTGTCTCGTATAAACTATTCCCTAACCTTGTTCAAGTTTCACCCTTAGCAACACGTAAGTGTATTACTCCCCAGCGGAGTCGCCAAACTGTGGACACGGGGGTCCAAGGGGGCGCTTGAGAACAAGCGTTTGCCTTTGTGGAGTCGCCACCAATTTTTATGGGAAATTGGAACCGTTCGAATACCTCGCGTTATGTCAAGACACAAAGTAGTGACATGAACACTAAGAACTCATTACCCTTAGCATTCTATGTTTAGAATGACTCTCGTGGATGCCAATGAACACGGATGTTCACAGAGATCTGGAGTAAGGGGTGAGGGTACGTATTAGGAACTCCTTTTACTGAACACCTAATCCCGCCCGCCTCGATAGCGGCCTCTACTAATGATTAGGGAAATTATTCATATTTGGTATGTCGTCGATTATATGCATGCAATGCAACATCCAACGTTTTGATCCTAGCATGTGAAAGTTAACTAAGTTGGTGAACATGTAACTTAGCACTCATTAATGTCAAATTAGGGTTTAGGATTGATTACATGTGAAGAACAAGTAAATAAATCATCCATAATAAGATACAGTAAATAAATTGCGATAATTAAAATTACAATAAATTACAACAATTTAATGATTTACGTCAAAAATATACTTAAGACGGACGATTTGAGAAAAGAAAGAGAAATAAAATAAGGGTTAGAAAGTATGGACAGATTAAAGGGTGATATTACGACTAATAGTCAATTAATTACATAATTAAGGGATTAAGTCAAAGCAAGAACGAAAGTTCAGAGACAGAAGTCACCCCGGAACAGGCGCAGCATTGCTGCGTCCCTTGGAAGAGGCGCAGTGGTCACTGCGTCTGTTCCTGAGGTGAGTTCTGGATGTGAAGTCAGAACTGTGAGTTGTTAATGTTCGTTGGCAATTTTAATGGTTGATTATTGATATTTGACTCGGATGACAGTGATTTAGCATATTAATTTACATATGAATCATCATAAAAGCGATAAAAACGAATTAAAACTAATTAGAGCGAATTAAAAACGAATTAAAACGAATTATGTCAAACGAGGTTAAATTTATGAAACGAATTGAAAGAACTAGACAAAGTAGAAATAAACGGTAAAATTATGTACAAAGGCGAACCTCAAAAACTTGATATGAACAAATCGAGTCTCTAAAAATCCGGGTTTGATTTAATGGCGAAAACCCGCAAATATTAATTATTAGGTATTTAAGCCATAAAACAAGACATAATTATTATTAAGATGTATTAAAAGATCTATTATATGTGAATGAAAGAAAGAAAACAAAAGAACAAAAGAAAAGGAACGAATCAAACAGAGAACCGAGGAAGAAGAAGAAAAGCAGGAACTGCGGCAGCCTCTGGAAGAGGCGCAGTAGATGTTGCGACTCTTTGAAGAGGCGCAACAGTTGCTGCATTTCTTCTCGAAGTCTGTCCACTGTTAATCCGTAAAAACAGTTTGATAAAAGGGTTTTTAGAAGTCGGTTTTAAACATACTTTTGACGTAAATCTTACAATAATTGGTACAAAAATAAAATACAATAAAAAAAGATGGGATTTACACCCTCAGACTTACATGTTTGACGAAACGAGATTAACTAAGTTATCGTTTTAGTGATTGCTCGATTCGAATGTATGTAGAAAGTGCCCTCGTAAGAGGATTTAGATTAAGTTGATTGATGTGTAGTGGTCAAATTGGTCGGTCATGCAATGTGACTGGTACTCAGAATGATCCGAGCTTACGTGGTCGATTGATCAAGCACGTAGACATCAAAAGCTTAGAGCACGGTCTTAGAATGCAAAGGGAGAAGAGAAGGGCGGACACTCGCGTGAAAAATATGTGGAACGAAGTCCCTATTTATACTAGAAAATATGGAGAGTTATGGAATGACTCAAACTTTGGAAAGAAATCACGGAAAAATCTGAAAACATGCAGAAAAGTGCTGGGGAAGAGGCGCAGCAGCTGCTGCGTCCTTTCCCCAGAGGTTTCCTCCTGCGGAACAAAGAATTCCGCGTTTCCTTTATGGAATTGATGTGGATCTCAACTTCCTTATTCCTTAAAATAATATTTTCGGGATATATTTTGTCAAAAGATATAAAATTAATTTATGGAGTAAAAATATCCGGAATATTCTAGGACATTCCGACTCGGCATTTTAAACGGTTTATTAGAAAAATGAAGCGGTTTTTGACCCGGAATCCAAATGTACTCTAATTACTATCAAAACTACCGTATTGGTGCGTAGATTACAACCAAGGGGTTGACACAAGTATTTGAGCTATCACTTGACAATAAATTTATGAAATGTCATAAATCGTTCCGTATACCAAACATGCGGCCCACTCATCATCGGGTGGCTTGCTGGAGGTGTAGAAATGAGGTATCTACAATCATGAGGAGCGGGGAGGTGAGAACAGTCTAGGAATGATTCTTCATGCTCATGTTTAATGATATTAGACCCAAGAGGGTCGGCCTTCTTGGATTGCTTGACGGAAGGTGGCACAGGAAGCTTGCCCTCTTCGATCATATCTTGAATAATATGCTTTAAACAAAAGTATTCCTCCGTATCATATCCCCTACCTCGATGGTACTGACAATATGAATTGCCCTTCCACCTAGGGAATATCATTTCAGTATCTGGGGTTGGACCAATTGGATGAAGTTTTCCCTGGGAAACCAGTCTTTGTAGAGCTACTTCATATATGGTTCCGAGGTCAAGGAATTCCCTTGGAGCTCGTCCCGACATTCTGGGTGGAGTTTCCAAGAGGTTGACTCCCTTGTCTTTATTGGCCTTCTTAGATGGGTGAGTTATGTTGAAGCTATGACCTGGCCTTGGGGGACGAGAAGATGGTAAAGGTTTCATCATGTCTATCTTGTTTTCCATATTGATAACACGAGCGCTCAAGTATTCGACGGTGGCCTGAAGCTTAGTGACTGCAGTATTTAGTTCTTTGACATCGACAGATAAACGTTCTTGAACATTTTCATTGGAAATTGCAGAATTCCTATCGAGAAGAGAATAACGCACGTTACAACTTGATTCGACATGGGATCATGCATACTAAGGCGACACACAAAGGCTATACGACAAGACGAGATGACTAGACTCTTGACTTGTGAATCCAGGAAATGTCGTGAGTGATTTTGGACTCACGGTGTTTGACCTTGACCTAAGACTCGAGTGTTGACTTTGACGGAGTGACATTTATGTGGTTGACTTGATTGACGGGATTGATGACACGTGTTGATTCTAAGACGTGTGTTTTAAGATAGACTTGACTCGAGGTTCGGGTATGTTTGTCCCGAACGTGTCATTAGGAGAATTCGAGAGACGTATTTTAGAATGACTCGACGTGTTAGCCTCGAGTGTGTGAGTCGAGGTGTGGAAATGTTCAGATCCTAACTGAATTGGGGGTAGGGGGTCCAAAGTGACGGCGTGACGCCTTAGGACTTGACTCGAATTTGAAAAGACCCAAAATGTAAAGGAAGACGGGTTTATAACTCGACAGAGTTCCGACTAGGCCATAGTCGCTTTGAACTTTGCCTCCAACTTAGCCCAATTGAATTTACATATTTACATTTGAAAATACTTTGGTTTAAAACGTTTTTTTTTTTGTTTTTTTTGCGCGGGTTTTGAAATGGGTTTGAGGCCCAATGTTTGACTCGACATTTGGACAGAGTTTCGGCTTATTTTGCGCTGTTTTGAAAATGTTTACATTTTGAAAATGATTTTATCTTACAAAATTTTGTCATAGTTTTGTTTACAAAAGGGGATCACGTATACGATACATACATATGGGCATTATAACGGTATGCTGAGTGCATTTAAAGGGTTTTGGCATAAAAAGGTGGGTTGCCATACCAAGCAATCAAACCCTAGTCTGTGGAGAGGTCCGTGCCAAACAAGAGTAAGGTTGGTTCCTAGTCCATTTCCTCGAGTAGTGAAAGCCCTTGATACAAACAAGAGTATGTACCACGGTATGGGTGACGTCAATCGCTATCCATATTTAGGCCCAGATAAGAATTTGGACTGTCCAGACGGGACGATTGGTCGAATAGGTTAGGTTGGGCCTAGGAAGGCCGAATAAAATGACCTAAGAAGGTCGAGTAATGAAAACCGACAATTGTCTCATATAAACTATTCCCTAACCTTGTTCAAGTTTCACCCTGGGTAACACGTAAGTGTATCATCCCCAGCGGAGTCGCCAAACTGTGGACACGGGGGCGCTTGGTACAAGCGTTTGCATTTGTGGAGTCGCCACAATTTTTTATGGGAAATTGGAACCGTTCGAATACCTCGTGTCATGTCAAGACACAAAGTAGTGACATGAACAATAAGAACTCGTTACCCTTAGCATTCTATGTCTAGAATGACTCTCATTAATGCCAATGAACACGGTGTTCACAGAGATCTAGAGTAAGGGGTGAGAGTACGTATTAGGAAGCTCTTTAATTTGAACACCTAATCCCGCCCGTCTCGATAGCGGCCTCTACTAATGATTAGGGAAATCGTTCATAGTTGATATGTCCTCGATTATATGCATGCAATGCAACATCCACAAATTAATCCTAGCATGTGAGATTAGACTATGTCGGTGAACAAAGAATTTAGTAATTAATTATGTCGAAGTTGGAATTTAGATTAATTTACATGTGAAAACCAAGTAAATAAATCATACAAAATAAATATGAAATAAAGAAATAAATTACAACTGATAAACTTAAATTTACGTCATAAACATGCTTAAAAAGGATTTGGAAAGAAAAGAATAAAGAGATAAAAAAAATAGAAGATATAAGGAAATAAAGACAAATTAGGAAATAAAATAAATTAGGAAGATAAAAATGAGGAAATAAAAGATAAGGAAATAAGAAAATATGGAAAATATGAATTATATGGAAAATATGTCGAATTATGGTGATAATAAGAATAATAGTTGATTAAAACCTAATTAGAATGCCTACGTCAAAACAAGACGAGTTCAGAGGCAGAAACCACCTCAGAACAAGCGCATCATCTGCTGCGTCCCTTAGAAGAGGCGCGTCAGTTCATGCGACTGTTCTTGAATTGGTTTGTGACTGTGAAAGTCATACTTGTTAATTGTTATCGTTGGTTGTTTGATTAGGATAGATTATTGATATATAACTCGATTGAAAGTGATTTAGTCAGATTATATGCATCTGGGCCTGTCATAAAATGATAAAAGACGAGAAAATTACAGCGGATTATGATATCGGAAATGGGTTTATTTACAAACTTGAAGTTAGAGACGGAAGTTAAAGATTAAGAATTAATGAAGAAAGCAGAATTAAAACATATATCACAGACGAAATCAAGGGTCTTGATATGAATGAATCGAGCCTCTTAAATCCGGGTTTGAATAAGATGACGAAAACCCGCAAATATTGATTATAAGGGATTTAAGTCGAGATTAAACGTTATAATTTGAAAAGGAATTATTAAGATGTGATTACATATTAAAACGAACAAAAGAAACAAAAAATAAGAAAAATAGAAAAGTTGCAGAAGATCGAGGAAGAAGAAGAAGAGCAGGAGCAGCGGCAGCCTCTGGAAGAGACGCAGCAGATGTTGCGATCCTTCGAAGAGGCGCAGCTGCTGCCGTGTTTCTTCTCGACAACTGATTTCCACTGTTTCACAAAAACTGTTTATAAAAGGGGTTTTAAAATTGGTTTCGAGCATGCTTTTGACGTAAATTTATATCAATAAATACGAAATAAAAGTACAATAAATAAAATTGGGATTTTACACCCTCAGACTTACATGTTAGCGTCGCGAGATTTAAATAAATCGGTTTTAGTAGTAACTCGACTTGATCTATGCAAATATGAAAGTGCCCTTAAAAAAGGAATTTTAAAAAGATTGAATTATTGATTAATTGTGTAGTGGTCAAATTGGTCGGTCATGCAACGCGACTGGTACTCAGAATGATATGAGCTTACGTGGTCGATTGATCAAGCACGTAGGCGTCGAAAGCTTAGAGCAAGATCTTAGAATGCAAAGGGAAAAGAGAAGTGCGGACACTCGCGTGAAAAATATGTGAGGCAAAGGCCTCTATTTATACTAAACACACGGAGGAATTATGGTAAGGGTAGAATTTGGAAAGGAATAGAAAAGAAAGGTCCGGAAATAACCGACTTAATTGAAACACGTAAACTTGGACGAAAAGAAAGCCTTGAGAAAAGGCGCAGCAGGTGCTGCGATCGTTCAAAGAGGCGAAGCATTTGCTGCGTCATTTCTCGGGTAGGATCCTTCTGCGCGTAGAAAACGCGTTTGACAGCCTGTCGTATTTTAGGCATAAATTTCTCTACAAGCCTCAGATTAAGGTGATTTTGGTGGCGTTGGAAATCTAAGAAAAAGATCTTGAACTTTCTGAAAAATAGGCCTGACCCAAAAAAGTCGTTATCACCTCGTAAAACAAGCCTAAAAGTCGAGTTGTCATTTTAACTAAATGAAATGCACATTTTGTAATATAAACTTTAATTTTAGCCCAAAGAAGTGATATGAGACTCAAAATGAGATTTGCTCACAACATTTTATGACATCCTAACCTTAGGTAGACAAGCACATTGCTTTTTGACTCGGAATTTGACGGTTTTAGGAAATGAAGACGGTTTTTGACCCGGCTCCAAATGAACTATAATTACTGCTAAAACGACCGTAATGACACCTAGATGACAACCATGCGGTAGACAAGAGTTTATGATTTACCTTTTATTAACCGATTTATGAAACGTCATAAAATCACGACAAATGCTAAACATGCGGCCCAATCATCACTGGGTGTTTGACGGGAGGTGCAAAAATGAGGTGTCTACATAGAGAAACTACCCGGATCTTGTAGCTTTTCCGGCATGGGATTGATTAAGATCACGCTACATTACCCCCTAAGAGCCACTAGACCATCTCCTCCAATGCTCCTCTTCTTTGTCAAAACATCCTTCAAGAATTTTGTATTGAGTGGCATTTGTGTCACTACCTCGATGAAAGGTAATGAAACTTCAATTTTCTTCAACATATCCAAGAATTTAGAGAATTTCTTCTCCTCATTCATTACTCTACTTCTATTGGGAAATGGTAGTAGAGGGTTGTAGGTCTTTTCGAAAGTAGAAGCTTGCTTGATGGTATCCGCTTCTTTTGATTCCTTTCTTTTACCTTGGTCTCTTTAAACCACTCTTTCTCGGTCCCTTTCAATCACAATTTCCTCCAAGACGAAGTTTTCGTCATCTTCAAGTTGTTCACTCACCTTTCCCTTCTTAGTGCTGTCACCTCTACTTGTGGGTGAGAGGGGTGGACTCCCCTCTCCATATTTCATCACGTCCCTCTTCCTTTTCGGTTCATAATCCTTGTAAGGATCCTCTAAATATTTTCCGCTCCTCAAGGTCACCACGTGAGCTTGTTGGTGTGGTGGCGGTCCATCTCTAGGATGAGACCCTTGAGGAGGCAATAAATGTGGGACTCTTTGTGAGGAAGAGGGGCTTTTATTGGCCATATATGAGTCAAATGTCCTTTGGTGTGCTTGGACATTGGAGAGATCGGCCTTCAAGCTTTTGAATTGTTGGTCCACTTGAGCCTCTCTTCTCTCGGCCTTTGCATCCATTTCTCTTAACATTTTCTCAAGGGAGGACTTGGGGATTGGTGGTTCAATGTATTGTTGCTGGTTTTGTGGAGATGGGTAAGAGTTTTGTTGTTGTTGATACCCTTGTTGTTGATACCCTTGTTGTTGGTTGAAAGGTTGTTGAAATGGTGGATTTTGTTCTTGATACCCTTGTTGGAATTAAGGGTTTTGTTGTTGGTTGCGGTAGTTGTCTCTTTGATGTGGTGGAATGTAGTTGGGATTGTCATGTTGACGTTGACCCCGGAAATTAAAGCCTTGACCTTGGTTTTGGTTATATTGCCCCAAATGATCGGGCTTTGGTGGAGGCATGTATTGTGGTTGTTGATACTTGGGTTCCAATGGTTTCTCCGCATAAGAAAGTTTGGGATCTTGGTTTGGAAAGGCACGGTAGAAAGTCTCATAGCATTGATAAGAGACCCTTGGCGCACTTGCCCTTGAAGAATAAAGCGTCTTGTTGGTCATCTTGTGGAATTGATGAGCAATACTCAATTATATGCCCCACACCGCCACAATAATCACAATTCATTTGTGGAGGATAATGTCTAGGAGGAGACCTAGGCTCTTGGACACAGTACAACTTAGAGTGACTAGGGCCGACCTCCTGAACTTGCCGTAATTCCCCTTGCTTCTTTTCCATCTTGAACTCCTCAAATTTCTTGGTCAAGTCATCCAACTTAGCCTTGTACTCTGCTCCTATGTTAGAAGACCCCTCACTCTTGTATTCCACATCCCTTGCATAGCTACTCTCCATCTCGGAAATATTTTGGATCATTTCCGTGATTTGAGCATTGTTCATGTTATCAAAATTACCACCGGATGCCGCCACGATCATATCCCGAAACCTTTGTTCAAGAGTTTGGAAAAAGGTTTGGGTGGTCATCCATTTTGGGATATCATGGTGTGGGCAAGATGTGAGGAGATCCCTAAAATGTTCCCAAGCTTCACTTAGAGTTTCATGGGTCTTTGTTTGAAGGTTTGAATCTCATGTCAAATTCTTGCGGTCTTAGATGGCTGGTAGAACTTGTTGATGAAACCTTTAGATAAAGCCTCCCAAGTGGTAAATGTACCCGGCTCATGAGAATTCAACAACTTCTTAGCATTGTCTTTCAAGGTGATAGGGAAAAGCATTAGGAGTATTTGTTCTTTGGTTACACCGTTATGCTTGATAGAACCCACTTTCTCCTTGAATGTAGTGAGATGTTGATGGGCATCTTCACTTTTCATCCCATGGAACACATCTTGTTGCATGTAATTTATCACATGGTGTCGAAGCTCAAAAGTGTTGGGAGCAAGAGCTCCGTAGTCGATTGCCGAACAAGCCCGGTTGGGATCCAGCCTATTATAGTATCCCATAGGTTGATCCGCCATATCGTTGTTCACAATGTTATGTCTTGGAGATTCGGTGTCGTCGGTATGGATAAAGTGTTGTGAATGTGTAGGTGAGTTTAGGGGAGAGTTGTTTGGTGGAGAGTTGTGTGAAATGTAGAGAAGTGATAGGGTGGAGGAAGAGGGTGCTGTATTTGGATGATCAATTGTGGAAGTTTGGTTGTTTGGTGGGTTAACAAAAGGTGGAGATTTTCGTATTGCCGATAGAGCTTGTCGTCTTCTTGCCCGGAAAGTTTTCTCAATCTCACGATCAAGCGGGAGAAGAGGTCCGATATAGCACCTATTAATGCACTCAACAAAAGATCAAATAGTCCTAATGCAAAGATTATACTAGGACAAAAGGGAGAAAACAAACAACAAATAAAAGAACTAAGCCTAGATGAAAAAAACTAACCCTATCCAATGTCGCCGTCCCCGGCAACGGCGCCAAAAACTTGTTGTGAACAAATCTTGTATTTGTAACCTCGCAAGCATAACGAAAGATCGTCGTAGATATGAGGGTCGAACCCAAAGGACGGTTGTTATGATTCTAGGATTGCTTTTCTAGACACTAATTTAGCTCAAATTAAGAAATTGAGTTGATTTAAACTAACTAAAGAAATTAAACTAAAACAATAGAAAGTCAAATAAATACTTAAGACGATGGAAGACAATGATTAGGGGAACTAGGGTGTCGGGTTCACTCATATAGATAAGGAAGGAAATACACATAGAACAACAAAACCCAAGAGCGTAAGCAAAGGAAAGACCCAATATCTCGATGTGAGACTAACCCCTAGGTTAAGATCGATTAAGTCCTCACTTAATTAACCCAACCACAATTTTATCATGTAATTCCTATATACTAGTCAAGTTCTCACCCAACAAGTATAAAAGATATTTCAAATACCTAAATTCTCATTCAAGCATTCTCACAAACACCTTATGTGCATGATAAAATCAACAAGCATAAACTCAAGGATTGTAATCTCCCTATGTCATAATCCACTCCTATAACTCTATATAAGATCCCCCTCCATCCTAGTAAGGCACTACTCACACATGTTAACAACAAACAACATATAAGATGGAAGCTTTGACATATAACAAGTAAAGGAAAGCATGTTGTAAGATAAACTAATTAAGGAAACTTGAATATGTAAACAATTGAAAGATAAACAAACTAGAAGAAGAATTATATTAATTAAGAGGCAAAGTTATAATCTTGGATTAAATAGAAGAAGAATCTTCACCAATCGACAAATTACAACCAAATACGAAATGTAAACAATTGATAATAACTAATTCTAAAGCTAATTTACTAAGTAATTAATGTTTGATTAAGGAAAGATTAAGGCTTGCTTAAGATTGTTTACATAAAAAGGGAAATAAATTCAGATCTAGGGTTATGTGTCCAAATGATTAAGGGAGGGGGTATTTATAGTTTTCAAGGAAATTAGGTTGAAAATTACAAAGAGAGTAAAAAATGCAGAGTGTATGTCCCAGCCGGTGGGCTACCCGGCTAGGAGTTCTCTGTATGTTGTGAAGTAAAATCAAGTCATCAGGTACGCACAGCCGGCGGGCCGGTTGCCGGTGGGGTGTAGGCAGGGATTGCGCTGTAACTCCTTCCTCATTTCTTGACTTTGATTCAATTTCTTGCTTTCCCGGCCGGTGGGCCGGCTACCGGTAGCTGCCCGGCTGGGAACTCCCTGTAATTTCTTCACCTATTTCTTCCTTGTTCTTCATGGGGAGGGTTCCTAGCCAGTGGACCGGCTGCCGGCCTCTACCGGCTGGGAACCACTTCTCATGTTTCTCCTCCTCTTCTTCTCATGCTATCTTCTCAATCCGTCTTCCTTGCTCCAATTCCTCTATTTCCACCCCAAATCCTGCAAGACAGACACAACCACATAGACTAGGGAAACGGGATACAAAATGTAAGGCAAGACACGTAAAACCGTCTCAAATGGAGTCAAAATGCATGAGAATAAAGAGGAGAAATGGTATAAGTTGATCATATATCACACGTAAATCGAGATGAAAAGAGAAGACAATCAGTAGATCATGCAACCCCAGAAGAGGCGTAGCAGATGCTGCGATCCTTCTAAGAGGTGCATTGTCCGACGCGTTTTTCTCTAGGCGTCAAACAGGTCTAATTGCTTAATCTTGGTTTTAAAGCTTAATTTTATGAATAATTAAAAGACGGTTTTGGCATAAATATAATGTACAAACGTAAACAAAATACACAAATAAATAAATAAAAAATTAAATGGGATTTTACACCCTCAGACTTACATGTTAGCATCACCAGATTTTACTAAATTGGGATTTAGTGGCAACTCGACTCGTTCTATGCAAATATGAAAGTGCCCTTAAAAAAGGAATTAAAAGGTTAATTTATTGATTGTGTAGTAGTCAAATTGGTCGGTCCATACAACGTGACTGGTACCCAGAATGATCTGGGCTTACGTGGTCGCGTAGAGCAAGCACGTAAGCGTCGAAAAACAAGAGCGCGGTCTTAGAATGCAAAGGGAGAAGAAAAGAGCGGACACTCGGATGAAAAATATGTGAGGCGGAGGCTCCTATTTATACTAATCACGTGAAGGAATTTAGGTAAAAGTAGGACTAAGAAAGAAATCCGGAAGAAATCTGGAAACTGAGAAAAGACCAGCCCAGGAAGAGGCACAGCAGGAACTGCGACCTTTCCAAGAGGTGCAGCTCCTGCTGCGTTTTCTCTTGACTGGTTTCCTCCTCGGCAAGAAAGATTTCCGCGATTTTATTAAGGAATTAGAGAAGATGTATGCTTCCTTATTTCGCTAGGAAGATATTTTCGTGGTTTAAGATAAAATTTAGGAATAATACTCCAGAAAATTCCAGAACATTCCGACTCGGTTTTAAGACGGTTTTAGAAAATGGAAGCGGTTTTTTACCCGGACTCCAAATGAACTCTAATTACTGTCAAAACGACCGTATCGGTGCGTAGATGACGACCATGAGGTTTACTCAACTGTTTGAGCTGTCACGTGTCGACGAACTTACAAAATGTCATAAATAGCTCCACATGATTAAACATGCGGCCCAATCATCACTGGGTGGTTGGCGAGAGGTGCAGAAATGAGGTGTCTATAGAGCCCCCACTTTGACTGAGGCTTGGACAAGGCAAGAGTCAAATTATATGATGGAGTATGTGTCCTCAACAATAGTGCGATCACATTATTAAAACTCATGATAAGAATACATGAAGGGATGATTCATTTTATATGTCAACTGATCAACATTAATCGGTAATGATTGGCTGACTAGAGTTTGACATTACTGTCGTTTGACGGTGGTGATCAGTTGATCCCTTAAGATCACACCTAAAGGACGATTCCCTTAATAGATAAATTAATTAATTGTATGCTGATACGGATTAATTAATTCCTTAAAAATTGAACAATTTACATATGTGAGTGAGAATATGAATCTTATTGTAATTCGATTAAATGAGATTCGTTTTAGTAAATAAAATGTTTTATATTACTAAAACTTTGTTTATGAAACAATTAAATTAAGAATGATCGGTTAATTATAATTACAATGTGTTGTAGATTATATTAACATAAACCATTTTATACACTTGTGATTATGAATTACTAGTCAATTGTTATATATATATAATTGAATTAATATATGTAATGATATTTAATTGTTAAATATGCATTAATATTATTAATAGCATGTTACATGTTACATGTTATACATTATATGACAAAGTGACAATTGACAAAAATAAAATGGACTCCATAATATCCAATGGACCGGTTTTTAGAAGATATTAGGGTGATTTGGTTAATTGTTTTTTAATTGTGGAGAACACAATGATTACAATTATAGACTAGCCTACACCCTAATATATTTTGATAAGAACAATTCTAAAAGAGAATGGGCATGCATTGGGTCCTTAGACCACCCCCTACCCACCGGTTTTTCCCCCTCTATACTTGAATAAGAATTGTTCTTATTCTCTCTAATATTCATTCTTACATTTTTACTTCTCTTACATCTCTCACATTATTATCCACTCTCTCTAAAATAGTTTTAGAATATAAATATTGTTCTAAAATCTTATATTCATTTAAGATTACTAGAGTAGTAATAACAAAATAATATTAAGATTAATTTTAAGGTTTTTAATTAATATATCTAGTTAATATATAATTAGAATTAAGGGGTTGTCTTGATGCCATCAAGAGGAGAATCTCTAATATTGGGGTTTTGGAGGATCATCCTTTAATTTGTAGCTCAAGAACAAGTGTAGGAAGGAGTCCTTACTTGTGCCCTTAAACCGATTTCTTATTATGTAAGGAACTTTGTTCTTATTTTTCTATTTATATTATGTTATGCATGCACTAGATCAACATCTAATTTAATGAGTTTATTAGATAAATAATTGAAAGAGTTTAATTAGAGGGTTATTGAATCCTTTCAGTATAGCCCTCAGGTCAATCGAAGATTACAACCTGAAGACTATGGCGACGCGAGGCCGCTCAAGGGGTCTGAGCCAATAACCTGTCGTCGGGAACATTTTAGAGTTTGTCGAATATTGGGGAGGGTCGTTTAAAGTCCATTAGACTACGTAAGCAAGCTCGCTAGCCATAAGAAGAAACCATGCCCGGGTCTTCATAGGGACGAAAACATCTGATGCCGACAACAGAATATTTAGAAGAAACCGCTGGGACAAAGGCATGCTTTTCTAAGAACCGCCGAATAGAAGGGCAAGACTTTTTGAGAGCTGCCGGAGACGAGGACAGGACTTTCTGAGAGCCGCTGGAGAATAAGGCAAAACTTTCTGAGAACCGCTGAGAAAAATAATTAATCTTCATAGAAGGCAGGACTTTCCGAGGGCTGCTAGAGAATAAGGCAAGACTTTCCGAGAACTGCTGAAGAAACGTGACTTTATAGAAGACGAGACTTTCCGAGAAACGCTGATAAAACTTGACTTTATAGAAGGGTGTAGATACCTCATTTCTACACCTCCCGCCAACCACCCAGTGATGATTGGGCCGCATGTTTGATACGCGGAACGATTTATGACAGTCCATAAGTTCATCGTCAAGTGATAGCTCAAACACTCAAGTCAACCCCTTGGTCGTCATCTACGCACCGATACAGTCGTTTTGACAGTAGTTAGAGTTCATTTGGAGTCCGGGTCAAAAACCGCTTCATTTTCTAAAAACCGTGTAAATGCCGAGTCGGAATATTCCGGAATGTTCTAGAATTCTCTGGATATTTATTCCTAATTAAAATTAATATTTTAAGTAAATATCTTCCGTAATATTGTGTTTTATGGAATAAGGAAGTGTAAATCTACCGAAATTCCATAATAAAACGCGAAAATCTTTCTTGCTGAGGAGGAAACCTCTGGGGAAATGACGCAGCAGCTGTTGCACCTCTTCAAAGAATCGCAGTTGCTGCTGTGCCTCTTCTCCAACCCTCTTTTCGCATTTTTTCAGAATATTTTCGTGATTTGTTTCCATATCCGTGTCATTCCTAAACTCTTCCATATGTTTGGTATAAATAGAGGCCTCCGGTCTCTATGTTTGGCACGCGAGTGTTCCGCCCCTTCTCTCTCTCTCTTTACATTCTAGACTACGCTATTGCCTTTCGACGCCTACATGGTTGATCAATCGACCACGTAAGCTCAGATCATTCTGAGTCCCAGTCACGTTGCATAGACCGACCAATTTGAGACCAACTCCACCTTTAATCAACCTAATCAATTTACTAAATCCTCTAACAAGGCCACTTTCCACGCATATTCGAGTCGAGCAATCACTAAACGATAACTTTAGTCAGTCTCGTTTCGTCAAACATGTAAGTTTGAGGGTGTAAATCCCATTTTATTATTATACTTTTCTTTTGTATCAATTAATGTAGATCCATATCAAAATCACGTTCGAAAACCGATTTAAAATCCATCTTTTGAAACCATTTTTTACGAAACAGCAGAGGTCAGACGCCGAGAAGAAACGCAGCAGTAGCAGCGCCTCTTCGAAGGATCGCAGTCTTGCTGCGCCTCTTCCAGAGGTTGCTTGCTGCTCCTGCTCTTCTTCTTCTTCTTCCTCGACTTCCTGCAAATTCCTCCATTTTTTATTTCTTTCATTTCCTTTCGTCCTTTTTGTTGTTTCAGTATATAAATCATGTTTTAACAATTCCCTTTTAGTTACAATGCTTAATTCGTCCTTAATCCCGAGTAATTCAATACTTGCGGGTTTTCGCCGTTTTAATTCAAATTGATTCTTCGAGTTTCGACTTGTTCATGTCGAGGTTCTGGCATCCTAATTTGATACATAAGTTTTCTTCCAGATCTTATTTGTCCAGTTTTTTCTTAATTTAACCTCAAGTTTCGCCTTCTTTTGTATTCCCGACACGAGTTCATCGTATAATCATAATCATGTAAACCGTTGTAATTTCTCGTTTTGATTCATTTTATGACCTGCCCAGATATATATATTCGGTTAAAACACTTCAATTTGAGTTTAATATCAATAATTCATCCTAAATCTACCAACGAACAATAACGGTGTTGTGGTTCTGACTTCATGGCCAGAACCCAGCTCTAGAACAGACGCATGAAGTGTTGCGCCTCTTCCAGAGGACGCATCAGATGTTGCGCTTGTTCTGGGTTGGTCTCTGTCTCTGAACTCTCTCTCGCTTTGACGTAGCTTATAATTACGGTTTAATTCCACTATTATCCATATTATCACCTCTAATCTGACATATTTTCATATTTTAATTCCAATCTTATTTTCCTTTTATTTTCTTTCTCGAAATCCCGCCTTTTAGCGTGCTTTTGACGTAGATCAAATAAAGCTTGTAATTTTAATTATTGTAATTCATTTATCGTAATTGTTATTATGTATGATTTAATTGTATGGCATTCACATGTATTGAATCTAACATTCACTTCGACCAAATTGTTTGCTAAAACACGTGTTAACCGACATAGTCTAATTTCACATGCTAGGATAAATCTATGTTTGTTGCATTGTATGCATTACATTGACGACATATCGAGTATGAACAATTTCCCTAATCATTAGTAGAGGCCGCTATCGAGGCGGGCGAGATTAGGTGTTCAAATAAACGAGCATCCTAATACGTACCCTCACCCCTTACTCAAAATCTCTGTGAACATCCGTGTTCATTGGCATCACGAGTCATTCTAGACATAGAATGATAAGGGTAACGAATTTCTTAGTGTTCATGTCACTACTTTATGTCTTGACATGACGCGAAATATTGGAACGGTTCCAATTTTCCATAAAAATTGGTGGCGACACCACAAATGCAGGCTTTTTAAACCTTTCACCGGTTTCAATGCCTCACAAAACGGTAACGGCCCATGACGTGCCTCGGCCTCGCGCCGAAGTTCCGTGGGAGAAGTGTCGCCGCCTCGAAATCAACGCGCGGGTGCGCGCAGCGCGGGTGGCTGTGTCCACAGTTTGGCGACTCCACTGGGGATGATACACTTACGTGTTACCCAGGGTGAAACTTGAACAAGGTTAGGGAATAGTTTATACGAGACAATTGTTGATTTTCATTACTTGACCTTCTTAGGTCGTTTCATTTGGTATTCCTAGGCCCTAAACCATCCCATTCGACCAATCTTCCTGTCCAGACGGTCCAAATTCCTATCTGGGCCTAAAGATGGATAGCGATTGATGTCAACCATACCGCGGTACATACTCATGTTTGTATCGAGAGCTTTCACTACTCGAGGAAATGGTCTAGGAACCGACCTTGCTCATGTTTGGCACGGATCTCTCCACAGACCAGGGTTTGATTGCTTGGTATGGCAACCCACCTTTTTAAGCCAAAACCCTTTAAATGCATTCAGCATACCGTTATAATACCCATATGTATGTATATATCATATACGTGATCACCATTTGTAAACAAAACCATACCCAAATTTTGTAAAATAAAATCCATTTTAAAATATAAACGTTTTCAAAAATGGCCTAAAACTGTAACACCCGCGAATTCCCATTTTGACAATTAAAATTTATTAAACCGTTTAATCACTTTATTATATATTTTTGAATTATTCGATTTAATTAATTTTATGTCAAACACGATTTTTATAAACGTAATGTATAAAAGCTCATTTTTATAAAAATACGTATTATTAAATTATATTTTTGAGGCATGATTTATATAATAATATATGTATACGTATTTTTGGTTGAATAATAATAGTGACAGTAATAATAATAATAATCTTCGTTTTAACATCCGTCTAGCTATAGACCGTCACATTTCATTTTGTACCTACTTTAATCCGGACCAACCAGAATTTGACAACACGCTCACCTACCCCTTACACTCTACCTTTAATACCTCTTATTATTATTATTATTATTATTATTATTATTATTATTATTATTATTATTATTATTATTATTATTATTATTATTATTATTATTATTATTATTATTATTATTATTATTATTATTATTATTATTATTATTATTATTATTATTATTATTATTATTATTATTATTATTATTATTATTATTATTATTATTATTATTATTATTATTATTATTATTATTATATATTATTAATAGTATATGTTAATATTATATATTATATTATTATTGTTATTATTTATTGTTGTTGTTGTATCCCGTCTCCCCATCCCCACACTCCCCGTTCTTCTTCCTTTCTTTTCCCTGCGAAAAAAAAAAAACAAAACAGGCAGCAAACTTTAGCAACAACAAACCAGAGCAAGCAACCACCATTTTCGCGGAACTAAAACCCAGATTTCTTCCTTATTCCTCAACTAAATCCCCTAATTCTTACACCGTTAGCTTCCCCTCTCCGTCCTTCAACTCTCCAGGCAAAAAAGGTTCCAACTTTCCTCCATTTTCGCGACTGCCGTTTCTACTGAAGGCTCGGGTTTCGTTAAGTTCCCTCTTTTGGCGTGTGTAGATGCAAGATTTGACTACCCAGAGCAATTTTGAGTCGGAATCGTGCCCATTAAAGGAGTTAAAGGTAACGGTGATAGGTTACTCGACAACCATGTCGAAATTTCGTCCCTTGTACTTGGTTTTTCACTCTTTCACCTTAAAGTTGGATTCTTTATGTTTTTCTCGCTTAGATGGTTGTCTTTTATGTTAACTAAAGTCTGGGAATGAGTTTCGGTGACAGTATAATAATGGTCAGATATTGGCATACGGTAGTCGGAGGTAGACTAGCGAGTATGAGGCCGTTTGCTTGCGTTTGGTGCTACTGGATTTTGGATTCCGGCCTCTGATTTTAATTGCGCTTTGTTCCGTCTATATTTTACTTTCGTTTCCGTCTTAGAATAGGGTCGTTGGGTCTGCTTTGTACCCTGTTTTTCCGCCAAAGAAGGGAGTTTCCTGTTGGTTTGTACGACCTGTCGCGGCCTGCACTTTGGCCTGTCCTTGGCGGGTCTGGTGGGACAGTTTTGAGGACGGGTGTATACTACATGTTGGGACTGTTTTTGTGTCGCTCTTTAAATGTCAAAAATCACTTTTTAGGACTCGTGTCATTGGGAAAACTTCGTCTAGTTTCCAGTCGAAAATATCGTGTCAAGTGTCTCGGCGCGGCCTGTTTTGTCGAGTCTGGTAGCCTGCCTTTTTGGTTCTGCTTTGGGCAGGAAACGGTGGTAATTTGACACTGTCGTGGGGCTGCAATAAGAGCTGTCCACGGTCTGATTTTAGGCTACACTGGACTGTCTTTTGTAGGTGGTTGTAGGAGCTGGTTGTTTGGGTTAGTCCCGGGGCAGGGTATGCACTCATACCCCCCTGTTTCCTCCTCTTCCTTCCCCATTGTTTGATATGTCAGATGGCTGGGCTGTTTACATGGGAAGCCATTGGGCCGCTGGATTATGGTTGTCAAATGGGCTGGTTTATGCCATTAGTTATTGGGTCAGTTTTTAAGGCGTGGGCTTGTGAATATTCCGTTTGCGGTTCTTTAGGTTTTATCTCGTGTTTTATATAGAGCAATTTGTTAATATCGTTCATTTACATATTCTTTCAGTTGTGCTCACAAACTTCTATCTTGTTGGGCTAACTTAGTTTTATTTATTTGACTCTTTTGGCTCTAATTATTGGATTCATTAGGTTTTTGTTTGTTGCGCTTCTTTAGCTCCATTTATTGGGCTCATTTGTTTTGAAATGTTGGGCTTGCGGTGTTTATTTAATTGGATTCGTCAGTTAATTAGTCGGGATAGCTACGTTAAATTAATTGGATTCGTGTGGTATATTTGATTAGACTTGGTATACTTCACATGTTGGGTTTCACATGACTGTATGTTTGGATCTTACATGTATAATATGTTGTAGATTAACATGTCTTGTTGTGGGGCTCATGAGCGAGTCACTTGGGCTTGGTCACATTTTATTCCGTAAATTATTCACTATCACTAATTATATTTTATTTAACCGACATGTTAAATTATGAAATGGAATATTTATTAATATGATACAAGTACAAAATATTTATTTTAAATAATTACTTGTAAGAGTCGTATTCTTGTAGAAATGTCATATTACCATCGTATGTGCTTGACATACTTTTTGCCCTGCTTGTGCTGTTCTGGCAAGCATGGGTTTGACCTACCTGTGCTATTCTGGCAAGTACGGTTTTGGCCTACTTGTGCTGTTCTTGCAAGTACGGCTTTTGGCCACTTGTGCTGTTCTGCCAAGTGAGTCTTATCTTAGTCTTTCCGCCACTTTCGTGTTGTTCTGGCGATTGGGGTACTCGGTCTCCTTAGTAGTCGAGTCTTGGATGTGTGCTGTGCTGGCGCATGTCGAATCGGGATGTACACCCGAGAATCTGCAGATTTAGACTAGGACCGTATCATTATCGTAGTCCTACCCGGGGAAATTATAGTCTAAGAGTGATAAATGTCTTGCATTATTTGGATGGTTACTTTGCTCATATCTCCTTGAATTACGTGCTCGTGGCTAAGTGGTTGTGTCTGTTTCCTTCTCTTTCTTCTCCATTTATTCATTGTTGCTTATGCCTTACCTGTTTATTCCATCATTTCTTTGCTCCTTGTTTGTTTAAACACGAATAATCCCATGTTTAGTTATGATTCAATTCACTCATATCTTATCTAATATGATTGTTTGTTTATGTTCTTTGTTATGTTCGTTTCGACATATTATGGCTGGGAGAACCTTGAGTTACTCCCCACTGACTGTGGCGTTCATGTTTACATGAATGACAGGTGGTGTAGATGTTTACGTGGGGAAGACGTGTGGGCTAGCGAGAACTAAACCCTTGGGCCTTAGTTGCTAGTTTAGAAACCCCTTATATGTTTATTCGTGGGATATCTTTTCCCTGTTTTCTAGACTTGGGTTGTAATAACCTAAATTTGTCTATTGTTGTATTTGTTTCTTTTCGTTAGTGGCACCCACGTGCTATCCTTTAACTAGTAATTTTTAAAAGTTTTAAAATATCACAAATTTCCGCTTTAATTTATTAGTTATATTTTCCGCTTTATCGCGGGGTGTCACAGTTGGTATCAGAGCCTATGTTGCTCCCAACGCACACACGTGTACCCCAAATTTAAACTTAAACTTGACCTTGAATAATGAATGAGAGATGGGTAGACTTAAGGACCTAAGGTGGTAGTCTTTAGTGTGTTTGCTCCTTGTTAGGACCTAACGTGTTTGTTAACTGTCATTTAATAATTGTTATGCTCGTGGATCAATGACTGTAAACTTACCAATGTGGTGATCAAGATTTGGTGCCTATTGCTGAGGATTGGAGATTTGTTCAACCTTTGAAGAATGCTTCTACTTCCTTGAAGATGTTTCTCATTCTTGTGTATCTTGCCTTATTCTTTATCTCTTGGTTCTTATCCTCCTTTTACACTCTCTTCTGTTTTACTTTGAAAGTTACTCTTAGACTCCTAACTTGTCCTTTGTTCCTTGCTTATCCTCCCTTAACGCCTTTTGATGGTATTCTTTCTTTTGAGGAATGTTGACCTTGGTTGGAAAATTTGACTTTTGAGGAGATTGTTGTGTTTGACCCTTAAACCTGGTTTTGAGAGGATTGATGTTGGAAAGACTTAGGTAGTGTGATGAGACATACTTGATGGTTCTTATACCTAGATCCTTGATAGAGTGAGTATATTTGATTGGTGGATTTTGTGTGTCAAGTGTGAGTTGCATTTGTTACTCAGGTTATAGAACCTGGCTTTGTTGTTTATGCTTGGGATACTAGTGCTTAGTACTTGACCTAAGGTGGATGAAATTGAATGGTGAATTTGAGGATGTAGGATTGACTAAGTAAGTTGAGTTTTTGATTGGCTTCCATAATCACTTTGGACTTGAGAGTTTGATAATGTATATGTTATCATATGATAAATATTAATTGTGGGATTATTAGTTGGTTTAAGTGAGTGATCTTGATTACTACTTGAGGTATGGTATGGTTGACACCAATTGTTAAGTTTAAGAACATAGTTTCAATTTATGGTTTTAGGAACTTTGAGGTGGTAAAGCGTTGTTACAACCAAGACCTTGTTTCTTGAGAACTTGATGGTAAGTAAGGTTCTAGGATGTCAGATTCGAAAGAATACATTTTGGGATGTAGATGACTATAGTGGATTGGTGGGATAATTTGGTATTAGTTGGCTCTTGAAAGTTCTTGAGTTGAGAGAGACTTAGTATTGAGAAGAATTTGTTAACCCTATAGTTTTATGGACCATGAGGTTGCATTGAGTACTTGAGATGATGGGATGATGTTGTAGTTGAGTGTAGTTCCGCTTTTGGGAATCCTTAATAAGTAAAGGATAGAAGGACTCGAGATCCCATTAATTTTTCAGACTTTGGGTTGACACGTTGCTACCTTGCCTTATAGGAGAACCTTGTGGAATATTTGAGAAACCCTTTCTGGGAATTTAGAGCTTAATATTCGGATCTTTGATTGGGGATTTTACCATTTTGAGAAACCCATGGTTGACACTAGTTGGGTACGAGTATAGCCTTGTTGGAAGTTTTGGACCTTGATCTTGTTGAAGTTGTTTGTGGATGTTTGAGGATTTGGAGTAATCAAATCACACTGTTAGTGGAGTACCTTGTTTCAAGGAATAACTTAGGATGAAGTAACATAAGTGATTTGAAGAAATTCTTGGGAATGTGGTGATTATAAGTTTTGTTGTTAGGAAGTTTTCAGAACCGCTTAGAATGATGTTGTCATTTGAGGGTTGAGTACTTGGCGTTTCCTTGTTGTCTAGTTCCCTTCTTCTTTGGCCATAAGTGTTACCGTTCATACCTCTTTTCCTTGCTTCATCATGCCTCCTTAAAATTCGATGCTAGTAACCTATAAAGCTCTATCTTTGCCATTCTTGTTGTTTTGACTTCAATTCTTACCTTAGGAAGTTCATCATAGCTCTTTTGATTAGTTAAGCTTGAATCTTCTTTGCATAATTTGTTTTTATGTTGTCTAAATTACTTTTCATTTCATACAATTTCTAAATATTTCAAGCTACCATTTTATTCGTTGTTAAAAGTTGATGTTACTTTTGTAAAACCTAACCTATTTTAAAGATTTGAAAATGAGAATTTGATTCAATTCCATATTTGATCCTTGAGTATAGATTTCTTTATCGTGATTTCGAGTTGCTAAACCTGTGATTTCTTTAAGTTGTATCCAATTTCTATTAACTTTGATCTATTTATGACCTTTTGTCAAAGTTTAATATTACATTTTCGGAAATTTGACTCCCTTTCGAGTTTTAAAAGTGAAACCTTCATTTCTATTTTGGCTTTTGCAAAAGAAAATTTGAGTGAATTACCTTTCTCTCTTGATTTTAACGTTGACCGGATGTTAGAACTCGTTATTGGAGACGTTTGATAACTTGTTCTACGCTTGTCGGCAAGTGATTTTTGTTTTAAATTTGTCTTTGACTTAGAAAGTTAGCGTTCTTGTGTGCACGACAAGAGCAATTTCGTTCCATGAATGGGACTTAAACTTTTGAAAACTCTCCGATAATGTTTTTGAAAGTGTTTTGATTTTGATTTATACAAAAGATTTGCATTACGATCCGGTTCTGTCGGAAAATTTTATTTGAAACTTTTGAAAGAATTTTAATTCTTACAAGTAACCTTTTAATATTTTGGTGATCGATTTTAAAAGTTCAGTTTTATTTTTATAACCATTCATTTCTACTTTCAAGTTTCGAGGACGAAACTTTTTAAAAGGTGGGGTGATTGTAACACTCGCGAATTCCCATTTTGACAATTAAAATTTATTAAACCGTTTAATCACTTTATTATATATTTTTGAATTATTCGATTTAATTAATTTTATGTCAAACACGATTTTTATAAACGTAATGTATAAAAGCTCATTTTTATAAAAATACGTATTATTAAATTATATTTTTGAGGCATGATTTATATAATAATATATGTATACGTATTTTTGGTCGAATAATAATAGTGACAGTAATAATAATAATCTTCGTCTTAACATCCGTCTAGCTATAGACCGTCACATTTCATTTTGTACCTACTTTAATCCGGCCAACCAGAATTTGGCAACACGCTCACCTACCCCTTACACTCTACCTTTAATACCTCTTATTATTATTATTATTATTATTATTATTATTATTATTATTATTATTATTATTATTATTATTATTATTATTATTATTATTATTATTATTATTATTATTATTATTATTATTATTATTATTATTATTATTATTATTATTATTATTATTATTATTATTATTATTATTATTATATATTATTAATAGTATATGTTATTATTATATATTATATTATTATTGTTATTATTTATTGTTGTTGTTGTATCCCGTGTCCCCATCCCCACACTCCCCTTTCTTCTTCCTTTCTTTTCCCTGCGAAAAACAAAACAAAACAGGCAGCAAACTTTAGCAACAACAAACCAGAGTAAGCAACCACCATTTTCGCGGAACTAAAACCCAGATTTCTTCCATTTTCGCTACTGCCGTTTCTTCTTAAGGCTCGGGTTTCGTTAAGTTCCCTCTTTTGGCGTGTATAGATGCAAGATTTGACTACCCGGAGCAATTTTGAATCGGAATCGTGCCCATTAATTAAAAGAGTTAAAGGTAACGGTGATAGGTTACTCGACAACCATGTCGAAATTTCGTCCCTTGTACTTGGTTTTTCACTCTTTCACCTTAAAATTGGATTCTTTATGTTTTTCTCACTTAGATGGTTGTCTTTTATGTTAACTAAAGTCTGAGAATGAGTATCGGTGACAGTATGATAATGGTCGTATATTGGCATACGGTAGTCGGAGGTAGACTAGCGAGTATGAGGCCGTTTGCTTGCGTTTGGAGCTGCTGGATTTTGGATTCCGGCCTCTGATTTTAATTGCGCTTTGTTTTGACTATATTTTACTTTCGTTTCCGTCTTAGAATAGGGTCGTTGGGTCTGCTTTGTACCCTGTTTTTCCGCCAAAGAAGGGAGTTTCCGGTGTGTTTGTACGACCTGTCGCGGCCTGCACTTTGGCCTGTCCTTGGCGGGTCTGGTGGGACAGTTTTGAGGATGGGTGTATACTACATGTTGGGACTGTTTTTGTGTCGCTCTTTAAATGAAAAAATCACCTTCTAGGACTCGTGTCATTGGGAAAGATTCGTCTTGTTTCCAGTCGAAAATATCGTGTCAAGTGTCTCGGCGCGGCCTGTTTTGTCGAGTCTGGTAGCCTGCCTTTTTGGTTCTGCTTTGGGCAGGAAACGGTGGTAGTTTGACACTATCGTGGGGCTGCAATAAGAGCTGTCCACGGTCTGATTTTAGGCTACACTGGACTGTCTTGTGTAGGTGGTTGTAGGAGCTGGTTGTTTGGGTTACTCCCGGGGCAGGGTATGCACTCATACCCCCCTGTTTCCTTCTCTTCCTTCCCTATTGTTTGATATGTCAGATGGCTGGGCTGTTTACATGGGAAGCCATTGGGCCGCTGGATTATGGTTGTCAATTGGGCTGGTTTATGCCATTAGTTATTGGGTCAGTTTTTAAGGTGTGGGCTAGTGAATATTCCGGTTTCGGTTCTTTAGGTTTTATCTCGTGTTTTATATAGAGCAATTGGTTAATATCGTTCATTTACATATTCTTTCAGTTGGGCTCACAAACTTCTATCTTGTTGGGCTCACTTAGTTTTATTTATTGGACTCTTTTGGCTCTAATTATTGGATTCATTAGGTTTTTGTTTGTTGGGCTTCTTTAGCTTCATTTGTTAGGCTCATTTGTTTTGAAATGTTGGGCTTGCGGTATTTATTTAATTGGGTTCGTCAGTTAATTAGTCGGGATAGCTACGTTAAATTAATTGGATTTGTGTGGTATGTTTGATTAGACTTGGTATACTTCACATGTTGGGTTTTACATAACTGTATGTTTGGATCTTACATGTATAATATGTTGTAGATTAACATGTCTTGTTGTGGGGCTCATGAGCGAGTCACTTGGGCTTGGTCACTTTTTATTCCGTAAATTATTCACTATCACTTATTATATTTTATTTAACCGGCATGTTAAATTATGAAATGGAATATTTATTAAATGATACAAGTACAAAATATTTATTTTAAATAATTACTTGTAAGAGTCGTATTCTTGTAGAAATGCCATATTACCATCGTATGTGCTTGAAATACTTTTTGCCCTGCTTGTGCTATTCTGGCAAGCACATGTTTGACCTACTTGTGCTGTTCTGGCAAGTACGGTTTTGGCCTACTTGTGTTGTTCTGTCAAGTACGGCTTTTGGCCACTTGTGCTGTTCTGGCAAGTGAGACTTATCTTACTCTTTCCGCCACTTTCGTGTTGTTCTGGCGATTGGGGTACTCGGTCTCCTTAGTTGTCGAATCTTGGATGTGTGCTGTGCTGGCGCACGTCGAATCGGGATGTATACCCGAGAATCTGCAGATTTAGACTAGGACCGTATCATTATCGTAGTCCTACCCGGGGAAATTATAGTCTAAGAGTGATAAATGTCTGGCATTATTTGGATGGTTACTTTGGTCATATTTCATTGAATTACGTGCTCGTGGCTAAGTGGTCGTGTCTGTTTTCTTCTCTTTCTTCCCCATTTATTCATTGTTGTTTATGCCTTACATGTTTATTCCATCATTTCTTTGCTCCTTGTTGGTTTAAACACGAATAATCCCATGTTTAGTTATGATTCGATTCACTCATGTCTTATCTAATATGATTGTTTGTTTATGTTCTTTGTTATGTTCGTTTCGACATATTGTGGCTGGGAGGACCTTGAGTTACTCCCCACTAACTGTGGCGTTCATGTTTACATGAATGACAGGTGGTGAAGATGCTTACGTGGGGAAGACGTGTGGGCTAGCGAGAATTAAACCCTTGGGCCTTAGTTGCTAGTTTAGAAACTCCTTATATGTTTATTCGTGGGATATCTTTTCCCCGTTTTCTAGACTTGGATTGTAATAACCTAAATTTGTCTATTGTTGTATTTGTTTCTTTTCGTTAGTGGCACCCACGTGCTATCCTTTAACTAGTAATTTTTAAAAATTTTAAAATATCACAAATTTCCGCTTTAATTTATTAGTTATATTTTCCGCTTTATCGCGGGGTGTCACAAAAACAGCGAAGAATAAGCCGAAACTCTGTCCAAATGTCGTGTCAAACTTCAGGCCTCAAACCTATTTCAAAACTCACTTCGAGTCAACACTCCTACAACTACACTACAGTTGTCTAGGACAAACATTTTAAAATTTGTCATTTTCAAATCCCACTTGACACAGTGGCACACACCCACTTCACGAGTCAAGTCTTTTTGAGTAAGTGTGCAAAAATGGTCGATCGTGTTTGGATTCGTCGTCGATTTCTTACCCTCAGTCCAAAATGGTGGGAACTAGTCAAGGAAGTGTTAATGGTGAACCCGAACAACTTGTAAATGGTAATGATCAAATCCTAGCTGCACTCCTTCATCTCCTAACAAGCCAAGACCAAGCTTATGCTCGCCTTAACGCTATCGAAAGCCGTATTGTCGCTGTAGAAGCTAGACTTCCTTCTACAGAGGGTCCCATTCCCGACGCGCTCATGCACGATAATTATCCACCCTTTGAACAACCAGAAGTCAACCTTCCACCAGGTCCTACTGAAGCTAAAAAGCGAATCCAATATTTGGAGGAGCAACTAATGTACCTCAAGGGAGATGACATCTATAGGGAAAACAGTCGCAAATATGAGGCAGTAAATGCTCAACTGCCAACTAACTTCAACATGACTGACATCCCGAAGTTTAAGGGGCATGAAAACCCTTTGAACCATATTCGTGCATTCAAGGATTATATGTCTATCAAAGGCATTAAGCCAGAGATATTCTCAAGGATCTTTCCTTCATCTCTTGATACTATTCCTAAGCAATGGTTCTACTCCTTGGATCACAAGAAAATGGTTACCTGGGACGATGCTACAATTGAGTTCACCAAACAGTACGCAGATAATGCTGAAATTCAAGTCAATATGCGCACTCTAGAGGTTCTTACCCAAAATGAGAAAGAAGGTTTCACCGACTTCCTAAGTAGGTGGAGAAAGACTAGCACGCAACTCGTCGAACGCCCAGACGAAGCTACTCTTGTTGAAAAGTTCGTGGACAACATAAGGCCAATCTATGCTAGGAACAAGAATTGAAGACGACATTTGTAAAGGACTCTTGTCCAAAATGGTAGGTCGCGGATATCAAGGCACAACGAGTCGTTCTTATGGCTCCACTAGCATGACCGACGAGGTCAACCTTGTCGAATCGTCTACTAAGAAGAATAACCCGCAGAGGAAGTTCACCAACGTTGGTGACTCGTACTCCAATGCTCTAAAAAGATTGATGAAACAAGGCAAACTCCAACACATAGGACCTACACCTGACCCAGAAAAGAAGTCTAGGTTCTGGGATGAGAATGCATACTGCTAATACCATAGAGGCAAAGGGAATGATACGGAGAATTGTTTCAAATTGAAGCATGCCATTCAGGATATGATTGAAGATGGGCACTTGCCTATACCTCCTGCAAGCAAGCCTAGCAATACTCAGAATCCTCTTGGAATTTTGATGATCACAGATGAGGAATCCACCTTGGATTGTTCACACCTCATTTCTCCAGCTGAAGATGAGGTCAATGCACTAGAAAATGAGGACAGTTATTCCACCATCTCCCCTACTATCGCTGATTTTGTCGTATGGGCAAAGGTTGTAAGTAGACAAGCTTCAGAGCTAGAAACCGCAGTGGCATCCCTACGCAATCCAAACACTATACCTAGGGGAGACATGCTAGTGGTTCCAATCTTATCTCAAGGATCCACAATGCAAGAAGTTATCGCAGTAACTGACAATCTAGTCGAGCAAAATAATCAGCCTAGAAGCTGAAATCATAAGCTTGAGAGAGCTCAGTGTCGTCAATGGAATATGGGCGGATGACGATAAAGATGTTTACCTCAAAAAATATCCTCTAGTTAAGGCTAGTGAAGATCAAGATGTAGACCACCTTACTCGCTCGGGACGTCCATATCAAAATGTCACTCAAGGACTAACGAGTGGTCCAGTTGCTACTAACACCAATGTCATCACACCAAATGATGGCGAAGATACACCTACTGACCATTTATTGAAGCAACTTCAAAAGACAAAGGCTGATCTTTCAGTCAGGTAGCTAGTTGCAAGTTCATTTCCTCATCGTCAAGCTTTACTGTAAGCATTGGCTAAATTGAACGTAGCACACGACTCTACACCCAATGACGTAGTCAACCTAGTCTTCCAAGACTCAGTCAAGCTAAGTAACCCAGTTACTTTCTCAGATGAGGACTTGCCTCCCTTTGGCGTCACTCATAACCTCGCTCTATACATCACAGTCACATGCTTGAAGAAAAACGTACCAATGAGTTTGGTGGATGATGGATCCACAGTCAATGTCATACCACTAAAGACAGCATATAAATTAGGCATGAAAGAATCAGACTGGACTCCTACTAACCAAGGCGTTCGGGCATACAATAGAACGCAACGTAAATTAGTGAGGCTAATTAACCTTACTGTGGCCACTGGGCCAATCAAGCGAAAGGTTAATTTTCAGGTAGTGGACATCGGGGCATCTTTCAATATACTTCTAGGTAGGCCCTGGATTCACGCTTCCAAAGCAGTGAAATCCACCTTACACCAAAAGATCAAGATCCTTCTAGATGGCAAGGTAGTGACGATCACTTCATCACCTATCAAGGCCATAATAGAGAAAATATCAAACAACCAAGTAGTTACAGATCTAGTGTACGAGCTTGGAGGATTTTAAATCATAAACCTTATAGAGAGCGAGCTGGCTCCCTTGTACTTCAACCCATACTCCAACTTAGTGGTCAACCACATACTCAAATCCCAGGGATACTTCCCAGGAATGTAACTAAACCCTATCATAGAGAGTACCTTTGCATCTTTTAAGGAAGGTAACTCCCAAAAGATACCACTAGGCTTGGGGTACAAACCCACGAAGGCCGAAACCTTTGAAATGCTTACTCAAGTTCAGAATCGCAAAAGCAAGGGAGTCCAAATGCAACCCTATCTCCCTACACTAAATGGGTACTTCGTCAGGGAAGGGGATTGTGAATATTTTCATGGATTTCCCGAACCTTAGTGGTACAGAGGCATTCAACTACCTAGAATCGAGGTTTTCCACGATTGCTACTTCATTCCTCCAGAGACGGTTCCTACCGCCAAAACCCGTCAGATACCTTGTCTCGACGAACAGGCTGTTAGCCTTCTATTTGGAGAGGATCGATTCGTCAAGGCAACACAGGATGAGATCATTACCACGATACTTCAAGATGACCATTTTAACCCTACAACACTGATCACTTACACTAACTCAAATCAGCAGAAAGGATGGAGAAAGTCGATCAAGTGGACCAACAATCAAGGAAAACTCTTCAAGGTCACTACTGAAGCAGGAGAGATGTTCAAAGGAGAACCCGAAGATGATGAATTCGAGTCAGATTCGGAACCGGAGTCGGAATCTAAGTCTAGAGAAGTCGCTAGAGAGTCTCCTCCTGTTGTCACTCCCCACCCTTGTGTTTCTCCTAGCATAATATCGCCTAGTAATAGTTGCTTGGGGAATGTCCCAGCAACTGTACCTTTACCGCCACTGACTACTGTGCAAATGGCTTCTTTGTTTCAGCTATTTTCAAACATTAACATGAATAAATCTGATTCTGCTTACTCCTTGTGTTATTCTGAATGCAATTCTGTTTACGATGATAATGAGGATGATCCTGACCCAGACTAAATCGAATTACCTCCATATTTAATTAAATAAATACTAGAAGAGGGGGAAGGGGCACCAGTTATAGAAAATATCGAACCTATCAACGTAGGAACAGAGTTAGAACCCCAAGAACTTAGGATAGGGACAACCCTAGACCAAGCTGAAAAGGCAATTTCATCTACATCCTACACGAGTTCAAAGACGTCTTCACTTGGTCTTACAAAGACATGCCAGGGATCGATAGGGATATTGCAGAACATCGCATTCCAATTAAGCCATGTTTCAAACCTGTGAAACAGAAGCTTCATCGGATAAGAACAGAGTGGGCTCTAAAGATTAAAGAAGAAGTCGATAAGCAATTCAAAGCCGGATTCATCAAAGTTTCCGAGTATTAGACTGGGTGGCTAATATAGTCCCCGTACCCAAAAAGGATGGGCGAATCCAGGTTTGTGTTGATTTCAGATACTTGAACAAAGTGAGTCCTAAAGACGACTTCCCTCTACCACACATCGATATATTGGTAGATAATACAGCAGATCACACGTTGTTATCCTTCATGGACGGGTATGTAGGGTATAACCAAATCAAAATGACCAAAGATGATATGCACAAGACATCCTTCATCACTCAATGGGGCACATACCGCTATACTGTTATGCCATTCGGGCTAATCAATGTTGGGACTACGTACCAACGCACTACGACTACTTTGCTACATGACATGATGCATAAAGAGGTGGAGGTGTACGTGGATGATATGATCGTCAAATCTAAGGATAGAAAAGGGGACATTGCTAACCTTCGCAAATTCTTCCTCAGATTGCGCAAATATAACATGAGGCTCAATCCTCAGAAATGTGCATTCGGAGTAACGTCAGGCAAGCTTCTGGGATACGTTGTCAACCAGAGAGGGATATAAATTGATCCATCCAAGATCAAGGCCTTAATCGATATGTCACAACCTCAAATAGAAAAAGAGGTTAGAGGATTCCTAGGCAAAGTGCAGTACATTAATCAATTCATATCGAAACTCACTATGATCTGCAAACCTATCTTCAAAAAACTCAAGAAAACGAACCATACCGTGTGGGACGATGACTGTCAAAAGGCATTTGACAGGATAAAAGAGATATTCGCAAAGCCACCAGTGCTGATGCCTCCCCAACAAGATCAACCTCTTGGATTATATCTCACAGTTACCGAAACAGCCATGGGGGCTATGCTCGCACAGACTGTTGTAAAAGAGGAAAGAGATATCTACTACCTTAGTAAGAAGTTCTTGGAGTACGAAAGTAAGTATACACCTCTCGAGAAGACATGCCTCGCTCTTGTGTGGGCAACAAAGAAGCTACGCCATTTGATGTAGCGTGTTCGTCACACGTCCAATCAAACACATTTATAAACTCAACAAACAGCTAGTTAGTGGTTAAGTCGAGGTCGATCCACGGAACGGTGTGCTTTGGGTTCTAAGTCTATCTATTTTAATTTATGCTAGTGTCACAATTGATTTGGGTTTTGTAACACCCCGTAATTTCGGACCGTTATTATTTTGCGAAAGTAATTTATTAATCAAGTTGAATTTAATGTTAATGTATTTGAAGTAATAATAATTCAATGAAGTATAATTCTATTATATTTTGAAGTAAAGTATTTATTTTGATAGTTTCGAAATGTTTAAAAATAGTTTAAACCATGTAAAAACCTTTTATTTCGAAATAAGGGCATATCGGGAAAAATGGCAATTCTTTTGAAAATTGGACAAACGATTTTGGAAATGGGTCATATGAGTACTCAATCTTCTTGTAATCTCGTGTTTAAGAACTTTGTCATCGTCGGAATTTGCATTTGACAAACGGTTCTAATTATCGGCGAAACGAGCCAAAACCGACTAATGAAATTCCGCGGGAAAAATCCCGTCTCCTTTCTCCTAGCCACGCCACACCCTTCCTTCACCTTCCCTTTGCATTTTTCTTTTCCAACTTCATCTCCCTTGAATGTTCTAAAGCTTTCTAAACATAAAACACCATTTTCTTACCTTTTTAAGCTAATTTTCATCATAATTCACTCGTTTCTACTCCAAATTTCATAAGGATTACATATTTGGAATCCTCTCTTCATTTCCAACATCCTAGTATGTATTAAATTCATTTGCCCTAAATTTATTTTGTCCACCATTTTTAGGGTTTTGATTATTAGTACTTATAAATGTGTTTTTATTGTTTATTTAGGTGAAGATTTAGAAGACGAGTTTGGAGACTCGTATATAGTTGAAGATAATGGCTAGTTTGCATATTAGGGTTTGGTGTTCAAGGTGCTAATTGCTCATTTTGTTGCTAAAGGTAACATATTTCGAGTTACTCGACGAATTAATGTCACATTCTTTGCTTTTTGTATGATTTTGTGATTGTTAATTGAGTGGTTTATTTCACATGATAATATGGGTTAAATTCATGTCTAATTCATGTCTTTTGTTAGTTTAAGTTCACATATTAGTATGGAAATGAATTGGGAATGATTAATTGATGCTTAAAACGATGTTAAAATGAACAAAAATGGAGAAACGGAGGTAGTGGGGGTGGCGGCGGCAACAGCCCGGCGGGCCCAGGCGCAGGCCACGGCAGGCCCTGGTTTGGCCCGGGTCGGCCCGTTGCTTGTTTCGCGGTTTTTCATGCGTTGTTCGTTGTTTCGGGTTCATTAATGTTATATTTAGTATAAGTAACATATGGGTAATCTTTTGAAATGAATAATGTTAGTAATGAATATAATGATGTTGGTAAAATTATGCTTATATTGGTAGTTTATACATGTTAGGATAAGTTATGATATGAAATTGTAATGAATAGGCTTAAAATGAATTTTATAGCGATAATTGTAATGTTTGGATGATTATCGAAAATCGAGCCCTTGGTCCCTTTGATCGAATCGATGTCGAGTCAATTGTGTGATTGGTCACCGCGATTGAACCGTGCACTGTCGCGGGGTGGGGTTGCGAGTAAAAATTCGGTTGGATGAAAATTATTGTGAAAAGTGGATAATTGGCCTTATTCTTGTTTTAGGCCATTTATTATGTTTTTAGTTCACATGTGTTGTTGATTGAATTGAATGGTTTCTTATATTGTAGAAACGGCCTTAGATTCCCTGAGACCTTTAATATTGTTAATATTGCTTGAAATGGAATTGGTATTGAATACTTCTTGCAGGTTGTTGTGTTTGTCATAGATAGGTCTTTATAGTCTTTGACGAGTATATGTTCACTGCTTAATAGCCTTTGTGTTCCTGACTTGGTGGGTTTATATCCAAGTTGGGGCATGACCTCGTTACTTATTTTGAGGGTAAGTGGTCAGCTTAAGTACTAGCCAACCCTTTGGTGGACTCCTTAGGGTACTCACTTTGTTTTAAAAAATTGTGGGTCTTGGGTGCGGTGGTGTGTATCCGCATGTCTAGGTCTGCTGTGATTTAGGACTAGGGTTGTGTTGTGTCTTGGCCATGTTTTGATAGAACCTCGAGCCAAGATACCGGTTCGATTACCTTCCCTACCTCGTGGTATAGACTCGAGTTCTGAGTGACTATTGACGGTGCTAAGAACTTATGCCTGTCTTTGATATATTGCCCTTTCTTGTATGGTGATTTTATGAATTGTAATAGGTGAGATGCAAGCCGGTTACAATTGATAAAGTTTGGATTACTGCTTGTTATATGTTTCACATGATAGTTTAATTTGGTCAGTTTAGTGTTCATATGTTAGAATATTCGATAATTAATTGATTTATGATGTTGTTTACATGTTACATTACATGTTACATTAAATATGACATTTCGTGGCTGGGAGGACTCGAAGTTACTCCCCACTGAATTGTGGCTTTCGTGTTTGTATAAAATGCGATTGTGAGTTGATGATGATTAGATGGGGTACACAGGCGAGCTAGTGAGCAAAAAGAACCTTGGACTTAGTTTGGTTATATTTTGTAGTAAACCTTTAAACATATGGTTGTGTTTATATTTTGAAGGGACATATGTCTCCCTCTCTTACTTTGGTTTGTATCACGTTATTCTCGTGACTTTAGCTATGTTATGTAAATTAGTTTGTTAGTATTTGCAGGTTTTGGCACTCTTCATTTGGAAGTGTTTGTGAATGGTTTAGAAAAGTTTTTGAAATTACACGTTTTTATCTAGTTGAACCAATTACAAACATATCCTGTCAGTTTTTCTGTAGAATTTACGTGTTTATTTTACGCTAAAAATGAGGGTGTCACAGGTTTGTAGTTGTGTTCTATGTTGGAATATGTGTCCTCAACAATAGTGCGGTCACATGATTTAATATCATAATTAAAACTCATAATAAGAATACCTAAGGGATGATTCATTATATAATCAATTGATCATCATTAATCGGTAATGATTGGCTGACTAGAGTTTGACATTACTGTCGTATGACAGTGGTGGTCAGTTGATCCCTTAAGGTCACACCTAAAGAACAACTCCCTTAATGGATAAATTAATTAATTGTATGACGATACAAGTTAATCAATTCCTTAAAATTGAACAATTCAATTGTGAGAGAGAATATTTATATCTTATTGTAATGGGATTAAATAAGATTCATATTAGTAATTGAAATACTTTATTACTAAAATTGTTTATTGTTTGAGAAACAATTGAGATAAGAATGAATGGTTAATTATAATTACAAGATGTTGTGAATTATAATTATATGACCCATTTTATTTATGTGATCAAGTATCACTAGTCAATTTGTTTTATGTAATTTAATTAATTTATAAAATGATATTTATGTGATAAATATGCATTAAATTAATTATTAACATGTAAAATACTATATGTAACATATTGTGTGACAAATGACAAATTGACAAAATAAATGGTAGTCCATTTTATGTAGGTTGGACCGAAATGGAGGGAGTGTTAGTGGGTTATGGTTGTTTTATTTTATTTGATAAAATAGTATGATGATGCCTATCTACAACTAGCCTTACACCTACTCTTACACATCTTACACATTCAATTCTTGTGAAGACAAAAAGGGGAAAGTAAGATGCCCTCTTTGGACACACCCTACCCGGCCTCCACCTCCTCTTTATGAGAACTTTGTTCTCATTTTTCCATTCACTCATTCATTCACATTTTCTACATGCAAAACATTCTCATATTCTCTCAATCTCTCTAAAACAAGTTTTTAGAAATACAAGCATTTGTTCATCCATTCTAATATCAAAATAAGATGACTAGTGTAGTAATAGTAATAATATTAGAATTAATTTTAAAGGTACTAGTGTATTAATCTAGTTAATTAGTATACTAGTTTAAGGGATTAGTCTTGGGTGCAATCTAAGGAGGATCTCTACTTTGGGATTTTTGGAGGATCTTCCAACATATTAAGCTCAAGAACAAATAAGGAAGGTGTCCTTATTTGTGCCCTATATTTCGGACCTATATACAATGTAAGGGACATTATTTTTCCTCATAAATCTTTTATTTTGTTATGCATGCACTAGATCTAAAGAACAAATAATTAAGAAGTTAATTAGTTCACTATTAGAGGAGTCTAATAAGAGGTAAATAAACCTAACAAGTGGTATCAGAGCATAGGATGTTGCATGCATGATCGGTTATTGTTTTTCCGAGTTAAAATGTTAACATATAAAACTAATTTTTTTTTTGATTTATATGAGTAAGCCACGAAATAATTATGCATATTATATATTCTGGTCTTAAAATGTTTTTAGGTCATTTTTAAGATTTATGGAAATTTATAGCTCATTATAATGATTTTTAGTGATTTTATTACATTTTTATGAGTAAAATAAACTTTTATTCACTAAAATAAGTTAACCTTCACTACTGACCCTGGTATTTTAGTATAACCTCACATGAATATTTTATGTATTTCATGTAAAATATCATATTAATGTGATTAATATTTTATGATTTATGAATTTTTAGTGTAAAAATGGCATAATTGGAGGTTAAATGACTAAAAATGGTTATACTTACTCTTTGACCTTGAAAATTTTATATGACCTCATATGTATATTTACCAAGTTGTGTGTAAAATCTCGTATTAATTGGATTAATATTGCATGATTTATGATTTTTATGATATAAATATGGATTAAAAGAGGTAAAATGGTTTAAAATGGTTAAATTTCAAATTGGGCCATGAAACTTTACTATGTTATCACATGCATGATTTACATGGTATATGTAAATTTTGAGATGAAATGATCTTATTTAGCATGATTTATGAATTTTTAGTATAAAAATGGCATAAATAGTGACTATTTTAGCATAAATAGCTAAAACGAATTGCATGGCATGAAAAAATTATTTTAGGTTGAATAAATATCCCACTAATCAGATCTAAGGTTGTAAAATTGATTGGATTAATTTTTGGATACTTTAGATGTTTTGTGAGATAAAACCGATAAAATGCAACTATATTTTATCAAAAGTAATTCGAAAATTTTAACCATGATTTTTGACATTATGAGTATCACGGAAATATTCCAGAAGTTTCAAAAATTTAGAATTCAAATTTTGAAATTATTGTAATTAATTTGGATTTATTTCATAAATATTATGATTTTAAGGTCAAAAATGAGCATAAAACTTAAATCAACTTGAATTATTGTCAAAAATTGAGTGATGACTAATTTTTTTGTCCTAAGAGTGTTAGGATAATTAACTTGAGCTTAGATGTGATTTAAGTGTTAATTTGTGATTTTAAGAAGTTATTATCACGCATTTCCATAAAACCGGGTTATATATACGATATAAGTTAAATAGGGCGATTTGGCACATAATTTGGCATGATAGATACATATTATAATGCTGCATATTTCAATTGTTGAATGTCCTTTTATTTATATAATTTTGAATTATGTAATTTTATCTTAGTATGGCCTTAGTTTTAATCGATATTACCCGTAATGAACGGGAATATTGATTCGGTTGTAATTTAATGTGATCTCGTATCACTTTTATTTTATTTTATTAGTTTTTCCATTTTAAAAATGTATAATAGAAATAGCTTTGTATTTTTATTATTATTTGTAATTATGGAGCTTCTTCAAGACGGTGTCATTCGAAAAGGTGTTCCGACGAATACGGTGTTCTTGGGAAGCATGCCACTTGAAGATTCAAGGGACCAAAGGAGTTGGTTTCCGAATATGTAATAGATTATTTGATTTTCTATTTTTAGGAAGGCCATACTAGGAATTTACTATTATTGCTTTGCATTTCTTTTAATATGTTGTATGAATTGCCAAATCGCCATAACAACACATGCATATCATATCAAGTCATCGACCGTGTCAATTATAATTATCGTAGTTCACCGCTTTAGTTCACATAAAACGTGATAGATAATAAATTGACAAGAACTATCACTTATAAAAATTGAGAATTAGCCTTACCAAATAGTAGAAACCATGAGTCCCAATTTCATGAGGAAGTAGGCTCGGCTCACCGGGGTACTAAACTTGTTACGTTAGGTAAGTGGGTAATAAAATGTTATTACCTCGAAATTTGGATTGAGCTCAACGGAAGTATTCGTGACCGTAGTCGTATATGTTCCGGGCTAAAGATAAATATAAAGTAATTTTTATCGACCGAGAGTTCTAGAAGTAGAATCGATTAAGAGGTTAATCCACCGAGTTATATTTATAAGGGATGAATCGGATCATCGTGCCCGAGTTAATATGAATTTGGATATCGGAATCATTTATGATAGTTGGGTAGAGGTCACTATATAAATGCTAAAACTTGCTTAAAGTGTTTACAAGTATTGTTAAAACGATAGGTTTTTTTTAATTCCTTCACTTCCTATTTTGTAGTCAAAATCGTTTTCTCAATTGCAATGGCAACTCCAATCACATCCGCAACCACTAGTTCCAACCCGCTTACCAATGTGTCATTCCTCCGATCCTTCATGGATCGATGTAAGTTAGAAAATAATGGGTCCAATTTCGCCGATTGGGACGCGCAACATCGCTTGGCCGCGGAGGGTGACGACAAGCTTCGTTACCTTACCGAGGCACCTCCCACCGAACCTAATGTTAGGTCTACCACCGCCGCTAGGCAAGCCTATGAGGTTTACCAAAAGGAGTCGGCCGCGATCAAAAACGTGTTGATCTTTGCAATGGAGGCTGAACTCCAAAGAAGTGCTATAAAGATTAGCACCACTCATGAGATCTACATGAAACTTGTGAACATGTTTTCACGAGCTCCACGGGTCGTACAATATGAGGCGGCTTCCGTATTCTTTTATCTCAACATTAAGGAGGGCCAAAATGTTAGCCCCCATGTGCTCAAGTTGATGGAGCATGATGAGACATTAAAAATGCATAAGGTGGAGATTCCCGAGGAACTCGTGATTGATCGGATTCTTCATTCCCTCAACAAAATCAAAGCATATGTTCAATTCCGGGTGAATTTTAATATGCAAGACAAGAAGGTTTCCCTTGATGAGTTGTATAAAATGCTTGTGCAAGCCGAAAGGGATATGGGGCTAAGTGTTAGCTCCACCAAAGATGTGCTCAATGTCAATCATAAGAGCAAGGGAACTTTCAAGAAAAGTGGGAACAAGGGAAAGAAGCGAACTCCCAACAGGAAGAAAGGTAAAGCTTGTGAAGCTAGTTCCTCCGAGCCCAAGTACAGTGCCTCCTCCGGGGACACGTGCCACTATTGTTGTGGTGTTGGGCATTGGAAGAGAAACTGTTCAAAATACCTTGGCGACATTAAAGCTGGAAAAGTTATTCCAGTAGGTATATAACTATCCCTATCTTTTATGTTTCGATCTCAACTTTGGTATGTTGATACAAGTTGTGATGATTACCCTTTTTTATTGTAAATAGGGCCTCCTAGCAACGACAAAGGCAAGGAAAAGCAAGCTTAAAGGATCATGAGGGAAGCTAGTGGTAGCCGACCGTGATGATGGATCTACAAAAGCTTTGCTTCAATTTGCTTTGTCTTTAATTTTATGATGTATTTGAGATTTTTAGAACTATTTTGATTTCCTTGTGTGACTTGGAAATTTGTTTGCATCCTTCAAACAATTGTTGTGCTTTGGATATTTGTGATTTGGTTTTCAACCCAAGTCACTTATTTTATCATTTGTTCTAAGACCATCATCATATACTACTTGCATAGTGAAACATTAAATTATCAACTTAAATTGATCAAATAGACAAGATATAGTGATTAGATCATTATATGTCCATAAGCTATGAATTTGATTCTCCTTATGTCATTGTTACTATAAGTAACAACTTACTTATGTAAAATCAATTATAAAGTTGTAATGAGCTATTGAACTCATAAAGTAGGGAGTTTATGATACATTACGGACATATTATTCTAAAACGGATGGTCAACCAGGAGATACCTAAAATAGAGAGTCTATTAAACAGATGACATGGATAAGACTCGCATATCACATGAATCAAGCTGCCATGATAGGGATGGCCTTTTGAAAGCTAATGCATAGTCTAGATAAACTCCTAATACCCCACCATATATATGTTTGTAACTCACAAAGCTATATCTCAAGAAGATAGATGTATTTCTAAGAGATAGAGTGGGAGTAGATTGGATCGTCACAAACATGTCTTATAGTGTTACTTTGTGAAAGTAATGGAACTATAGAGTGGGTGTATAGTTGAACTATAATCTATAAAGATAGAGTGGGAGCATAGTTCAGTGGGAGTTTATCGTACATGTCTTATTGGTTAAAATATTGCTTTGTGAAAGTAATAGTATTATGACCTTGTTACATACGAGCCGTAGCATTACAATCCAAAAATTGTTACTCAAGAGTAGATTTACTTTAAAGCGAGGGTCTCTTTAAAAGTAATATAGAGCTTTAGAGTACTCAAATGCATAGATTGACATGAAGATGTTGATCAAGTTAAAATTATGTTTGGAATTGCCACATTTCATGGCAAATGATATTAAAAATTCACTTTTCTAAAATGGTAATTTAGAGAAGGATGTGTTTGGAACACAAAACCTTAGATGAAAATCTAAGAATCCTAACATATTATGCGTAGCTTTCTTAAGTGATCCTAGAATGGTCTTAAGCAAGCATTAAAGGATTACACTTTTCGTTCATGTGATAATAGTGAATGGTTTCATTCACATGATTGAAGAATCATGATTATACATGAAGTTAAGTGGGAGCTAGAATTGTTTCTCCATGTCTTATATGTTGATGACATATTACTTATTGAGAATAATGTACCAATGCTCTCTTCTGTGAAAGAGTGATTGGAGACTTGGAAAAGGATGCAAAGTATTCTAGATTTTTGAATCTATGTGAGAGAATATTGGCATATAGTTAAGAATCTTATGATAATAAGATCTTTCGTATCTGTTTAACATCAACAAGGCTGAATGGGTTATTCATGTTGATGGAAGTGGAATTACTATGAGAGAGTCACAGTCGTTCACTGAACCTATTAAGTTGTTGATTACATGGAATCGATTTCTAATGTTTCCGCCATTAGATTGATCATGTATGCCAACAGACGCACATGCCATGATATGATATATGCCTAGGACATAATTAATAAGTCAATGACAAGATAATTCCCATGATATGGCTTGTGAAAGCCTTAAAAAACATCCTTGAGATTCTTGAGAAGAATTAAGGATTCGTTCATATGTTTGGATGATAAACTAAGTTAGGTGTTGAAGGGTTGCACAAACTTTAGTTTCCAAACCAAAAGGGATTTGCTGAAATCTTAGGATGTCTTATTGACTTGGGAGTAAGAGACTAGAAAAGTGTTTTAGTTTCACGCATTGCAAATTCTACAAAAGGAATCTAAGTAAATTGTGATAAAATGGTCAATGTAGGGATTAAGGGTGAATCCCTCTACAAATGACTTTATCACAAGTTATGCAATAACAATGGGAGCATCTTTCAAGTTAAAGAGTCCAAGTCTAGTAAGAAGTCTAGACATATACTTAGATAAATACATGTTATTAGATATAACATTGAAAAGAAGGAAATAGCAATTGATAAAGTTGAAACATATGGATATAGGGTATATCCACTTGCCAAGCTTTTATTGCATTTTAAACTGGTGTAAAAGGTACACTAGAGATTATAAGATATGAAGTAGTAATAGTGTATTGACTATTCATATGTGATAATCGCATTTATCGTTTGAGTTTTATTAAACTCACCCGTTACCTTGTTATATCCAAATGGGTTGTAGAGAGAAATTGAACCCCATTAAAGTGAACTGGATTGACATGGTATTCGCCCCTAGTTACTTATATGAGGTGACGTCTCGAAGCGACTAGAGTGTGATGCGATTGATGGCAAGTTCAAGTGCCATAGAGTCATACGGGATGACTAGTCGATCACATAGGCAGACTGTATGGGACACTCTGTCGGGCTGTGACCGCTTATAGAGTTCTGGTAATTAATAAAGCCTGGTCGTGGCAAGAGCTGCTATAGTATTCTTATGAGTCAATTCTTTTGACTAGAGACTATTCGCCCAAGTTGGCACAAATTCTGATTAGCTTTGATTTTTGCTCTACGACTGTCGTAAATGAGGTCAAATGTGTATATTTTGGGTTATGATGAACTGTAGCTGAACAAAGGGAATAGTGCGATAGGAATTGTCCATCCCTTGTCAGGGTTGTTTGAAATCTCAAGGCCACTCGAGGAGTAGTGAACTGGAAATGCGTGGCCACGCTCGGAAAGTATCTATGGTAGATAATTCTAGTCAGACAGTTACACTCCAGATCGAGGAAACCACTCAAGATATGATCAAGTGCAAGTACGACCTGCGAGACACCTTGCATTGAGTGGGAGATTGTCATAGGACAATAGAATTGGTGACGCACACTTGTCTCGGACAAGTGGGAGATTGTTGGAATATGTGTCCTCAACAATAGTGCGATCACATGATTTAATATCATAATTAAAACTCATAATAAGAATACTTAAGGGATGATTCATTATATAATCAACTGATCATCATTAATCGGTATTGATTGGCTGACTAGAGTTTGACATTACTGTCGTATGACAGTGGTGGTCAGTTGATCCCTTAAGGTCACACCTAAAGGACAACTCCCTTAATGGATAAATTGATTAATTGTATGACGATACAAGTTAATCAATTCCTTAAAATTGAATAATTCAATTGTGAGAGAGAATATTTATATCTTATTGTAATGGGATTAAATTAGATTCATTTTAGTAATTGAAATACTTTATTACTAAAATTGTTTATTGTTTGAGAAACAATTGAGATAAGAATGAATGGTTAATTATAATTACAAGATGTTGTGAATTATAATTATATGACCCATTTTATTTTTGTGATCAAGTATCACTAGTCAATTTGTTTTATGTAATTTAATTAATTTATAAAATGATATTTATGTGATAAATATGCATTAAATTAATTATTAACATGTAAAATACTATATGTAACATATTGTGTGACAAATGACAAATTGACAAAATAAATGGTAGTCCATTTTATGTAGGTTGGACCGAAATGGAGGGAGTGTTAGTGGGTTATGGTTGTTTTATTTTATTTGATAAAATAGTATGATGATGCCTATCTACAACTAGCCTTACACCTACTCTTACACATCTTACACATTCAATTCTTGTGAAGACAAAAAGGGGAAAGTAAGATGCCCTCTTTGGACACACCCTACCCGGCCTCCACCTCCTCTTTATGAGAACTTTGTTCTCATTTTTCCATTCACTCATTCATTCACATTTTCTACATGCAAAACATTCTCATATTCTCTCAATCTCTCTAGAACAAGTTTTTAGAAATACAAGCATTTGTTCATCCATTCTAATATCAAAATAAGATTACTAGTGTAGTAATAGTAATAATATTAGAATTAATTTTAAGGGTACTAGTGTATTAATCTAGTTAATTAGTATACTATTTTAAGGGATTAGTCTTGGGTGCAATCTAAGGAGGATCTCTACTTTTGGATTTTTGGAGGATCTTCCAACATATTAAGTTCAAGAACAAATAAGGAAAGTGACCTTATTTGTGCCCTATATTTCGGACCTATATACAATGTAAGGGACATTATTTTTCCTCATAAGTCTCTTATTTTGTTATGCATGCACTAGATCTAAAGAACAAATAATTAAGAAATTAATTAGTTCACTATTAGATGAGTCTAATAAGAGGTAAATAAACCTAACATTCTAAACTAATGAATGCAATAAAGTAAAGCAAGCAATAAATTAAGAGATGTAAACAAATGACTAAAAGCACTAGGATGTCATGGATTCATAGGGGCTTCATGGTGGTGATCATACAAACATGTTTCCATAGTTGTAAGCAATTAATGTTGTAGAGGAACTGAGTTAGTTTATGTCTTACGGTTCATAGGAAGATTTGGGTCCCGGAGCCGAGTCATCTAGACTTTACAACACCAAAAAGTCGACTTACTTTCCTCCTATTCACTTCTATGCATGGTCTAACAAGACCCGAGTTGGTTTATATTTTACAAGTCTTGTTGAAAAGATAAGAGATTGGTAAAAAATGCAAGGATTCATAGGCTCGCATTTCATCAAACATAACATGTGCATAGGTTAACACTACAACAAACAAGCAATAATATGATAACATATTCGATTAAGTATGAATCTACCCCCATGGTATGGTTCCCTAATCCCCCACTAATCCTTGTTAAGTAAATACTCACTCATTATCATGGAAGACATGTTATCAATGGTGTCAATCATCACAATAAGTATAAACTTGATAAGAGAGGGAAGAAATAAACAATAAAGAGTAAAGAGTAAAGGAATTATACCCAACTTAAGATGAATAAATGGAAATGAAAGAATAATGGAAGAGAACTCGATTAATTCATGAAGAGTTTTTAAATCTCCAAATAATAACCCAATAATGTCCAATTACGCAATGATAAACTTGAACAATAATTAAGGAAAGATTAATGTAGAATGATTGAGATTAATCTATTCTAATCTATTCCTAATCAAATCTAAGGAAGGTTTGCCTCCATTAAGAGGGCTTGATTTAATCTAAGAAAACTTGGTTATTAGCTAGGTAATACAATGGAGTATATATAGTGGTACATCATTAGGTTAAGCAAGGGTCGATTAGTAAATAAGAATGCGTAAGTGTTGAATAGAGCATTGCAAGTCTCGAGGGAAATGCGCGGATCATGTAGCAACTCCCAAAGAAATCCGTGCAGATTGGCTTGCAGCACTGCTTGTCCTGTGAGGGGATCTGCTCGGACTGGGCATCGGGACGCCCAGATCCTGGTCTGGGACGCTCGTCCTGAGCTCGGGACGCTCGGATCCTGGGATAGGGTTCTTCTCCATTCTTGACTGCCTAACAATCCGCTCGTCCTAAGTCCGGGATGCCCTGCCTGAGTCTGGGACGCTCATCTTGAGTCTGGGACTCCCGGCCTGAGTCTGGGACACCCGGATTGAGTTTGGGACGCGCGGGTCCTGGACAGCTTGTCTATTTGAGCTCGGATTGTAAAACGGACGTCATTTCCTTATCCGGACTCCTATTGGAGTGATTCAAAAGCCTTGACCACTTTATTTTTCGACGTCGTTTCATCTAGCATATTTTCAGAGCTAAACAAGCAACTCTTGGTTTGGTTCCGAGCAATTTCTTCTTGTAATGGCTTCCTTCTCATCATCCTTGCTTTTAAGCCTATGATTCTTCTATATACTCTTTATTCTACATCCTTGGTCATCATTCTTGCCTCCTCTTCATACTAGTCCATCCAAGATTGTCAACAAGCTTCCGAATTTGCACGAGAGACGGGAATTCCGCCTCATTATCTTCTTTCCTATAAGACATATACAATGCAATAGGAAAGCAAAATAGGAAGGAATTGACGGATAAAATGGTCATGAAATGCTATATTAGTATGCAAAATGGGTTCAATTAGGGGACTAAATGTGCGCAATTAAGAGTCACATCAAACATCCCCAAACCGAACCTTTACTTATCCCGAGTAAAACGGTGACTAGAACTAGACCTTTATTTAAACTATCCTAGTAATAATATAACCGATGTGAGACAATTAGCGGGTCTCACTCCGCCCCTTCAACTCACAATAAGACATCTATGATTTAAGATGCCTTCTTGCAAGGCAAGGTGGGGCTTGCCAAAATGGCGATACATCCAAGCATTAAGCACACAAAATAAGTAATGGATGCATCTTACAAAAGAATAGCCACTTTCCTCATCTAAGTGGCGAAAATCATCTAAAGGGGAAGCAATCTTAGGGTACACACTTCATTGTAGATATTATTTCTCTAAGCTACTAAGTCTAAGAGGATACCAACAAATCACCTCCAAGTTGTGTCAAACTAGGGTACCTTTGTCCACAATTGCTAAATGCTTTCGTCAAGAGTAGACTCCCTATGGTGTTAGAAACACTATATGATCGCGGAATTCCCCCTCTTGTCTAGACAAGAAGAAGGGTCGTCCCCTCTCCACCATGCAACAAAATAGGATCAATGGATAAAAGGGATCAAGATGTTTTGAGTTTCACATTTGTAGTTTGATTTTTGATTTGTTTTTCCCCCTAATTTCTTGTGGTATTTGAGTTTTTGAGAACATTTCTTTTGCCACTTTTGATGTTTGGCATTTTGATACTTGGCAAATTTTTCAATCTTTGCATTTTTGAACATTTTTCAAAGTAACCCCATTTTGTAGCAAGGGTACTTTTATTTAAGCATAGGAGTCTATTTTTGCTCCTCATTTCATTTGATGCATTTTGCAAACTTTTTGATTTTAATTTTGGTAATTGAACTCAATTTGGAGATTTTTGTGCCCAGTCCTTTTTTGTTGGCAAAATATGATGATAGAAGTATAAGAATGGTTGCATAGTTTCAAAGGTCACCTTGGAATAAACGGTAGCCAAGGAGTTGTCACACCACAAGGTACTCTTGACTAGGCCTTAGTCCATGGGTCAAAAGATACTAGTATGACACATCCTACGGTGTCTTGAGGGTATTCTAGAAAACAAAGTCTCAAGGAGAAAAATTATCTACAAGGTCCTTATATACACTTGTCAAGCTTCCCAAATAGGCATTTTCACAAAATGTTTCTAACCATGCAAACTACATGCCATGATGCAACAAACATATATACAACTTTAATGCATATGCTTGTATCAACTAAAATGTCATATAATCTAGATGCAAACTCTTAGCAACACATTGGTTAATACCACATCAATCAAAAGATAGCCACATTGTCATTAACATATAAAAAGGAGGAAGGAGATTTGGAGAGATCATACCATGCGGTCTTCTATTTCCTTCATGCCTCGAATGTGGCGTAGTCAACCCAATGTGATAAGAGGGACAAACAAACAAATAAATATATACAAAATATACAATTCTACACTACAAAGGAAAGAACATGTTTTTGAGTTTTTTCGAAATTTTTCAAATTTTTATGGGTTTTGTTTTTATGAAATTAAAGAACATATTTTTGGGATTTTCAAAAAATTTCAAATTTTTATGTATTTTGGAATATAAATTCCCATCCCCCACTTTATTTTGGACATTGTCCTCAATGTACATGTAGGAGTAGGAATGAAAAATAAATACATGTTTTTGGATTTTTAATGTTAAATGGAAATTGAAGTACAAATACAATGATATGATATGAATGAATGCATGCTCTAACTAAATGCAATTCTATATGACATATATAACAATTGAATGCAATCAAAACTATCTGCAAAATTAAAGATGAGTTCAAAAATGGGTATGTGAATGGTAACTGGCTTGCTGAGAAGGGTGGTTACACTGTTAGATCAGGATATGATTGGATTTGACACAAGGAGCAGAAGGTTGGATGGGCTAAGTTGCTTTGGAAGAGCTGGGCAATACCAAAGCATAAGTTCTTGTCCTGGTTGATACTTAGGAATGCACTTAATGTTAAGGCCAAGCTGTATAAGCATGGTGTTTGCCAGGATGAGATTTGTTGTCTCTGCAATACTGGTCAGGAAACGATTGAACATGTATTTCAGATTTTTTAGTATGCTTCCCTGGTTATGGTAGGGGTATGTGATTGGCTGCATATCCCTATACCTACTGTGAATGGTATCATCTGGATTGGGAGAAGGAAATGGAGTTCTTTGAAGAAAAGTATTTGCCTTGCTGCTGTCATGGCAGTATATTATGCAGTGTGGCAACAACGGAATCAAGCATGAATGGATGGCATTTTACTGAGGCCGAGTGTAGTAGTACAGCAGATTCAGCAGATCCTCAAGTCAAGAATGCTTAGTTGTAAGGTTGTAGTTAATGTAGATGTAAATTGGATGTCTACTATAATGTAGATGATCCACTTAATTATTAGTAGCACTAGCTTGTAATGGATATTTTGAGCTTAATGAGAACTTACCTTCTACCAAAAAAAATGCAATCTAAACTACACTAGATGATGTATGCTCTAAGTAAATTCTTAGGTCACCTATGATCAAACCTCCCCAAACCGATTTAAGCACTATTTCTAGTGTAGAAAGGAATAGGTTTGGTCATTAGTGGCTATGCATGAATGAAACTAACTACATGAAACATGTGAGATATATTACAATGCAAACTATACTATATGAATTAACTAATGTAAATGCAATATGAATATTTCACAAATGCAAGCTAAATGTAAATGTATATAACTAAATGCAAGTGTAAATGTAATGCAAAGTCAAATGAGAGGATATCTTACAAATGATGGTTTGAGGGAGGACTCCGCCAAACTCATTCCTTGTTGCCATGGTTATTGATGTTGTCCATGGTGCTCAATGCTCTCAATAACTGGTCAAAAGATTGAGCACAATCTTCAAACAAGCATGAATACGGTTTGTTCCAATTCAATATGAAGCTTGGCCAAGGGAGCTTGCCACTTACTCTCTCATTCACCTTGCCCTTGGCACTTAAACTTTTGCAATGCTTAAAACCAACAAGCCCATGATTCTTGTCAACACAAAGTATGAAGTATGGCCCATATTCGTCCGGAGTCTTCCACTCTCCACCTTCTCTTTCAAATTTGGAGATGATGATAGCATTTGGATTTATCAATCCTTCAAGAATAGAAGGAGAATTCTATTAGCATTGATGACGGGATAGCTTAGGAATTGAGATTGTGGGTGCCAAGTCTCCACAAGTAAGCTCATTCATAGCTTTGTTTTTGAGCTTCTCCACCAAGTACCTTTTATATGACAATTTTACCTCTTGGAGAAGGTTTACCATATCATCTTCAACAATCATAGGTTCTAAGGTGGGTGCGAAAAGGTCTTCATGGTCAATAGGAAAGAGGAATTCATCTTCTTCATGGAAGCATACCTCAAACTTCTCAAGGATGGGCTCCTCAAGTGAGGCAATCTCACAACTCCACCTCTTCTTCATTCCATAAGTCCTTGCAAGACACATATTCCGCATAAGCTTCTTCCATAGGCTTGTCATCATCGCTATCTTCATATGAATCATAAATGGGGGCTTCACTCCTCTTCATTAACTGTTTCTCCAACACCTCAATGTTCACATCAAATGACACACCCTCATACTCACAAAGGCTAAGAGTACTTGGCTTACTCAACCTCATATCTTCTTCATCAAATACCACACTTTCATAATCACAAGAGCTCAAAGAGATTGGCTCTTCCCACTTCACATCTTCTTCACCAAAGGTCATTACCTCAAATTCACATTCATGGTCAATGCTCAAGGATTGGTGGTGGGGTGGTTGGTTGGGTGGTTTCTTGGGTTGCCTCCATTTGGGCAACTCGAATTTCCAACTCCTCACCATAGGTAACAATGCTTTGGATAACATTGTTCGCATTTTGGCTCTCTTCTAGCATTTGTGTGAAGAAATTTTGTTGGTCTCCCATCATTTGGAGAACCACATTTTGAATGTCAAAGTTTGGCTCATCTTCTTGTTGTGTATGGGTGTGAAAGTGGTCATATTGTGGCATTTGGCATTGGTTGTAATATGGGTCTTGGATGGGTGGTTGTTGTGGGTATTGGATGTGGTCATTTGGTGGGGAAAGTTGGGGTAGTAGTTAGGATTTTCATTGTATGAGTAGTAAGGTAGGTTTGTATTGACTTGCTCCTCAAACTCCCCATACCCATTGTAGTCATACTCAAAAGATCCACCACATAATCCATATACCAAGTCTTGGGTCATCATCATAGCCAAGATAACTACAAAAATGGAAACTACAATTAAACGGTAAAAACGACCTTCAGGAACAAGTTCCTCAAGGTTAAAGCACAATTAAAATAGACAAACAAGTAAGAACTTAATCACATAACACCGTCCCCGGCAACGGCGTCATTTTGATGTAGCGTTGTCGTCACACGCCCAATCAAACACATTTATAAACTCAACAAACAACTAGTTAGTGGTTAAGTCGAGGTCGATTCACGGGACGGTGTGCTTTGGGTTCTAAGTCTATCTATTTCAATTTATGCTAGTATCAAAATTGATTTGGGTTTGTAGTTGTGTTCTAAACTAATGAAAGCAATAAAGTAAAGCAATCAATAAATTAAGAGATGTAAACAAATGATTAAAATCACTAGGATGTTAAGGATTCATAGGGGATTCATGGTGGTGATCATATAAACATGTTTCCATAGTTGCAAGCCATTAATGTTGTAGAGGAACCGAGTTAGTTTATGTCTTACGGTTCATAGGAAGATTTGGGTCCCGGAGCCGAGCGTCTAGACTTTACAACACCTACAAGTTGACTTACTTTCCTTCTATTCACTTCTATGCATGGTCTAACAAGACCCGAGTTGGTTTATATCTTACAATTATTGTTGAAAAGATAAGAGATGGGTAAAAAAATGCAAGGATTCATAGGCTCGCATTTCATCAAACATAACATGTGCATAGGTTAACACTACAACAAACAAGCAATAATATGATAACATATTAGATTAAGTATGAAACTACCCCCATGTTATGGTTCCCTAATCCCCCACTAATCCGAGTTAAGTAACTACTCACTCATTATCATGGAAGACATGTTATCAATGATGTCAATCATCACAACAAGTATAAACATGATAAGAGAGTGAAGAAATAAACAATAAAGAGTAAAGAGTAAAGGAATTATACCCAACTTAAGATGAACAAATGGAAATGAAAGAATAATAGAAGAGAACTTGATTAATTCATGAAGAGTTGTCAAATCTCCAAATAATAACCCAATAATAAACTTGAACAATAATTAAGGAAAGATTAATGTGGAATGATTGAGATTAATCTATTCTAATCTACTCCTAATCTAATCTAAGGAATGTTTGCCTCCATTAAGAAGGCTTGATTTAATCTAAAAAAACTTGGTTATTAGCTAGGTAATACAATGGAGTATATATAGTGGTACATCATTAGGTTAAGCAAGGGTAGATTATTAAATAACAATGCTTAAGTGTTGAATAGAGCTTTGCAAGTCCCGAGGGAAATGTGCGGATCATGTAGCAACTCCCAAAGAAATCCGTGTAGATTGGCTTGAAGAACGGCTTGTCCTGTCAGTAGATCCGCTCGGACTGGGCATCGGGACGCCCGGATCCTGGTCTGGGACGCTCGTCCTGAGCTCGAGACGCTCGGATCCTGGGACAGGGTTCTTCTTTATTCTTGACTGCCAAACAATCCGCTCGTCCTGAGTCTGGGATGCCCGGCCTGAGTCTGGGACGCTCGTCTTGAGTTTGGGACGCCCGGCCTGAGTCTGGGACGCCCGGATTGAGTTCGGGACGCGCGGATCCTGGGACAGCTTGTCTATTTGAGCTCGGATTGTAAAACGGACGTCATTTCCTCATCCGGGCTCCTATTGGAGTGATTCAAAAGCCTAGACCACTTGATTTTTTGACGCCGTTTCATCTAGCATATTTTCAGAGCCAAAAAAGCAACTCTTGGTTTGGTTCCGAGCAATTTCTTCTTGTAATGGCTTCCTTCTCGTCATCCTTGCTTTTAAGCCTATGATCCTTCTATATACTCTTTATTCTACATCCTTGGTCATCATTCTTGCCTCCTCTTTATACTAGTCCATCCAAGATCATCAACAAGCTTTTGAATATGTGCGAGAGACGGGAATTCCGCCTCATTATCTTCTTTCCTACAAGACATATACAACGCAATAGGAAAGCAAAATAGGAAGGAATTGACGGATAAAATGGTCATGAAATGTTATATTATTATGCAAAATGGGTTCAATTAGAGGACTAAATGCACGCAATTAAGAGTCACATCACCATTACATGCTTAGCTACTCGGTCAAAGTGTATTCTAAAATGGATCCCGTCAAATACCTCTTCGAGAAACCCGTCCTCAATGGACGCTTGGCAAGATGGACCTTAATGCTCTCAGAGTTCGATTTCAAATACGTACCTTTGAAATTCATAAAGGGAAGCGTCGTGGTTGAATTTATTGCAGATAATCCTATCAACGATGCGCAAGCAATATACATGTGGTTGTTTCCAGATGAGGATATTTTACAAACCAGTACGGATTCTTGGGATATTTACTTTGATGGGGCATCCAATTTGAGAGGATTTGGAATAGGAGTGTTGCTCATTTCTCTTGAAGGCGAGCATACACCACTTTCTGTCAAACTCGACTTTGAGATGACAAACAATGCAGCAGAGTATGAAGCTTGCCTCATTGGTATACAAGCAGCGGTGAGTTTAGGCATCAAGAACCTTAGAGTTCACGGAGACTCATCTTTAATCATTAACCAAATCACTGGATCGTGGAAAATCCGAAGTGAAAGTCTAGTACCCTATCAGGCTAGGATAGATCAGATTGCTCAATTCTTCGACCACGTTACCTATTTACACCTGCCTCGTGAAGAAAATCAGTTTGCGGACGCTCTTTCAAAACTCGCATCCTTGATTAATATGCTAGACAACATGGTTGAAATGCCTTTGTGCATTGAACGGCGGTCAGAGCCAGCCTATGTACAATTCCTTACAGATGAAGAGAAAAACCCAGGGGAACCTTGGTTCCAGGCCACTCTAAATTTCAAACTTAATGGTACATACCCACAAGATATGGATAAGTGGGGACAACGCGTCATACGCCTGCTTGCCTCTCAATACCTCCTCATGCAGGGAGAGTTGTACAAAAGAACACCACTTGGTGTCCTCTTGCGTTGCCTTGATAATTCACAGGCACAGAAATTAATGGAAGAAGTTCACGATGGAGAATACGGTCCTCACATGAGTGGACCTATGATGGCAAAGAAAATTACGCGTCTAGGGTATTACTGGACGACAATGAAGTCAGATTGCATCAAATACGTCAGGCATTGTCATAATTGCGAGATCTTAGGGAATGTGCAACATGTTCCTCCCTCAATGCTATATACCATGACATCTCCTTGGCCATTTTCTGCTTGGGGAATAGACATCATCCGGAAAATCACTCCAGCTGGGACAGGAGGTCATTGTTACATTTTAGTAGTTATCGACTATTTTACTAAATGGGTCGAGGCAGCATCTTACACTAGCCTTACAGCCAAACATGTGGCAAACTTCATACAAACCAATATCATCTGTCGATATGGTTGCCCACATGAAATCATTAGTGACAACGGGTCACATTTTCAGGTCGAAGCTGCACAGTTGCTAGCCAAATATAAGATCAAGCATCACCATTCCTCACCATATAGACCTCAAACTAATGGCGCGGTAGAGGCAGCTAACAAAAATGTCGTCAAAATCCTCTAGAAAATGATCGACAATTATCGTGATTGGCCTAGCAAAATACACTTTACGTTATGGGGATATCGCACGTCAGTTAGGATGCCCACTGGGGCTACTCCTTTCTATTTGAATTATGGCATGGAAGCTATGCAACCAGTAGAGCTAGAGCTCCCATCCCTACGCATTTTACTCGAAAGTCAAATTCGAGAAGCTCAATGGAATAGGGATAGGTATGATGAACACGTCCTCTTGGACGAACGGAGGCTACGTGCATTACATAATGTGCAGACATATCAGGCACGTATCAAACGAGCCTTTAATAAATGGGTCAAACCCAGAAATATTAAGGAAGGGGATTTAGTGCTCAAGTCAGGCGGAGCTCTCTTACTCGTCGATCCACGGGGAAAATTTAAACCTAATTGGGCAGGACCATTTTTGGTCAAGTCCATACTTTCAGAGGGTGCGGTTAAGATCACAGACCTAGACGGGAATGAGTTTTCTAATCCGACTAACCTAGACCAATTGAAACGGTACTGCCCTTAGAATAGGATAAAACGCGCCTCGCGTGACACACGTGCCGCTCTTGCAACACGAAATACGAACGGCCCCTAGCCTGCTAAAAAGTTATTGACATTTCGCTCTTGCGTATTGACATTTTGACATCCTCATATCATCAAATAAATTGAATTGCATTTCTTTAGGAGTAAGTAAAGCACAAACTTATTTTTCTAAGTTCATTACAAGCTCTTTCTTCGAACATTTATTCTTTTACATTTTTCGAACTACGTACAGGGTTTGATTTCATTTTTTCAAATGAATACGTAGGCAATCCTTTACAGGATACAACCCGTAATTTCAAGATGTAAATAGAAGGACATTTGCATATTGCATTTGAAATTCGACAAGAATAAATAAAGAAAATTTATAAAAGTTTCTTAACTAATAAATCATTTATTCAGTACTCCTTAAATAATAGTAATACGTCAAATACATATAAATTAAAAATGCTGAAAATTAAAATACTAGGCTAGGATTCTAAAAACCCCGCCATTTATTACAACTCAAACAATAAATAATACTATAAAAATGACTAAGGCTACTCTTCCATTTTCCCCTTGCCTTTGTCACATTTCTTGTCTCGACCACGAGCGGGAAGCTCTTGCATTATTTCCGACCTAATCACCAGTGGTCGCTCTCGCGGTCTAGCTTTCCCATTTCGATCCACCACCATCTTCTCGGCAGGAGCATTCTTTTGTTTATTCAACGGACGGACGACCCAATATCCAGCCTCTTCTTCCTCCTCAGTTAAGTACTTTTGGTTCTCCTTCGCCACTTCGCGGATCTTATAGTCTACAGGATCGTGCTTCCTTAGCTTTTTGCGCTCCTCGGGGGTGCTAGCTTTACTCAACTGCAGATATGAGTCAGATACCCATAACGAGCCAACCAGAACAGGTATGAACCACATATTCCTTTGGGCCAAGCGAATTGCCCACTCTCGACAAGACTCTAAAGTATGCGCCAAGCAGTTTGAGGGACGGTGTCTAGCTTCGAGATTTTCTGTCTTAGGCCCACTTTCCTCATCAATCTCTCCGAAAAAAGTATAGACCATGAATTCCAAGCCGGGAACGCGAATTGACCATGTCGGATCCAAAGACGATACTCCAATCACCGATCCAAGATGCCACCATGGCACTATCAACCTAATCAAGGGCCCACCTTCACTCTTCAATTTATTTTCCCAATAATTGCATACTCGAGTGAAGTCCACCATGTATAGCCTCGTTCTCATCGCGATTGATCGGGAGCGATATCCTGTCACGTCAACTAGGGGCTCGATCAACCGCAGTATTTTCATTAGCCAGATCTGCAAAAAAGGGGACAAGAGTTAGTCTCCAAGACCGGTCGAAAAAAAAAACGGCCGAATAGGACAGAAAAACGGGTTCTTACCTGTAAAATAATAAGACTCCCAAGATAAGGATGCTCGCAGTTCGCCTTCCTGTTGTACAAACATAGAATGATCTCCCCTAGAATTAAGCATGCTGGGCTCCTGTGCAGTTCCATTTGCTCCACTATGCCTAAAAATCGAGGGTCACCCCTCATCTCTTTGTCCACATGCCCTCGCATGACATAGGAATGAAGAAGACAAAATCCATAAGCTCTACGCCTCGCCACATAAGAGATAGTGGGGTCCTCCCTATTTATAAATCGATCGAAAAATTCAAACATGTGGACACCTTTTGAGGTCACAAGACGGTCTACCTTAGCCTTGGTCAATCCAAGCAAATCCCTAAATTTATTTTCATAGCCTTGAGTGCTAGGGGGTATAGCCGGAACACTTTCTGCATCCCATCCCCCAACCGCAGTAATTTCTTCAGGAAAATGAAAAATTTCGCCTCCCGGAAAGGCAAGCACGTGAAAATTCGGGTCCCAATATTCAAGACAAGCATCCAAAAAGGGCATAATTACCTTCACTAGTTTCAAACTTATGATTGATCCCAAGTTAAAAGCACCCATGTCGTGTTTCTCCACATTCGTAAATTCATTCGTCCACTCTTTAATGCGATTTTCAAAGGCATCCATATTTTTTGGAAAAATTTGAGAAGATATATGAGGTTTTATGTAATAGACGAAGTCAAGGAAGGGAGAATTGTGAGAATAGAAGCTCAACCGAGGTCTCTATTTATACTATACGATGTTTCCCAATTTCTGTCGAGAACTGACTAGCTGGAGAGAAGACGCAGCAGCAGCTGCGCCTCTTCGAAGGATAGCAGCTCTTGCTGCGCCTCTTCCCCAGGCTCTCTTCCTCGTTTGACAGCCGTGGGATCTTTCCTAATCTTTTTTATTTAAAGTTTACTATTCCTATAGGGACTTAATTCATTAATCTCGATTAATTACCAAATTTATGTTCCTTAATCTTTTACGGGTTCGGTTTTCGAGGCAAAATCGACATTTTCGCCAAATACGCACACTTACTCGTTCTTTTCTTTTCGGGGAATCATTTCACTCCCTCTTTTCAAAAATGTTTATGACACACTTAGACTTTTCTTTTAAATTATTTTTTTAGGGGGTAGCCCTCCCTACCGTCCGGTCGCGTCATTTTGTCCATTTTCGGGCACTTTTTTTCATTTCCTTTTCTTTTTCGCGCTAATTTAGGCCATTTTAATTTTCTACGTTAATTCTTTTTGCTATATGTTTTGCTTGTGATTTCCTACGTGAATTTCGGCAGCATGATGGTGCAAACCGTCACATGCCAAACCTGTTTTTCAAAGCTAACCTGCAGATACATCAAATACCTAGCAGCAAAGGCACGCAGGCCGTCATATATACAACCAAAATGCAAAAATATACATCAAAATACGGGCTCCTGCCCAAAAAAGACATCAAAATGTACAAATGTAAAAATATAAAGTCAGCGAACTAGTCCTGACGACCTCTCAGCTCAACCACTATCGCCTCAAGGGCAGCGATCTCAGCATCTCAGGCCTCGAGCTATCTCAGCAAACGGGTCGTCTCCTCCTGGGACTACGCCAGCTCACGCTCCCTCTACACAGAAAAATGGAGTGACACTTTACTTCACTTCACAAAGTTGGAGGTAATAAAAATAAAGACGGGTACAAAAGGTTCATACCTGCCACCCCGAGCCACCTGTAAGCGCCTCAATGGCTGTAGCTCGCAGTCGGTTGGCCATCCTCCACAGCTCCACATGCCTGGACGGTGCCACCTTCATTCAAATCCGGAGAACGTTCAAGCAAATACATTCTTATGTAATAAAGCGTAAATATTAAAGATAGCCAAAGCTGGGGGCTTACCCTCCTCACAACGTGCTGCCATTCATCCAAGCCAACGTCAGTCATCGCCTCGCCGAAAGAATGGATCTCCGAGATCACCGCCATGCCCGCCAAGTTAGTGTACTCTTACGTCTCTGGAAAAGCTGGGGGCTCGACGCCCGCCACCTCGATCTCCTACAAAACTCAAATGGTTCATTATTTGCTAATCATTCATCATTTATCAGATATATCAAAGAGAAGTAAACGGTAAATATGCTTACCACGATCGGCCAGTACGCTAACCTCTGGTGAACAAACCCAGCGTACTCCTCACCAGGGAGAAGGAGGGCATAACCACTCGCGCCAGCCAGTTCAGATACCCTCTCAGCCTCTGAAGGCTCCCTAAACATCATCCGTGGAGGGTCGATGGGAACCGTAAAAGTGTCACGAGAACATTGTCGAGTCAAACGCTCACCCAAGTACTACACAGGCCTTATGGGTGTCGTCAACAACAACCTACCCGAACTCCGAGGATGGAGAACCTCAGCTACAAAAGCTGGAGCCCCAGGGTAGCTCTTGCAAGGCCTGGGCACCCACTAAAGCAAGAAAACGAGGGGTCATTCCTATGATCCTCTCTAAATAAAGGAAAAATAAAATGAAGATCAAAAGACACTTACGCTGTCTAAACTCAGGGCATTCACGACCCTCCGACAAACATCGTAAGAAGACCGTTGGCTCTTCTGACGACACACTACCCAGTCCCTCACGACGGGGTATGCTCTCGGTACGTACGCCTCCCTCGTGGGCGCAAAGCCAGGGAAGTAAGAGTACACCCACGCCTGCAGGCAAAATAATGATGATTGCAAAACGTTTTCTACAAAAATGATTTTTCATATTTTCAATAAAGGTTCATACCTCCAAGAGGAGTCCAGGACCAACAGTGGTAGGAGAAGTCCCCTTCTCCATCAGCTCCGGACGAACCATGGCCCTCATATAGCGCGTGAGGACCGCAAAGCTAGGAGTGACCCAGTCCCAGAGACCTAGGCTACTCAAGTCAGAAAGTAACGGAAGAAGCTTTGTCGATAGCCTCTCCCCCTTTTCTCAGAAGTAAATCAAAGACAAGAACTACCACAACCACAAACGGGGCCGCTGCTCAGCAGTACAAGGTGGTGGAAGCACCATGCTGCCATCCACCCTCACTCTCGCCGGAACCCTACCACCGAAATAGTCTCTGACGTAGCTACTCGGCACCAAACCAAGAACCTGGGCCGCACCCGCAGCCAGGTTCCAGCCAACCAGACTCCTCGCCTCGGCCGAGTCTACTCTCATGGCCGCCAACGGCCACACCAACTGCTCCTCAACACACGGCAGACCCGAGATCATGTCGTAGTCCTTCAAGGTGACCCCGATCTCTCCAAAAGGCATATGGAAAGTCGAGGTCGTGTCCCTGAACCGATCAAGAAAGGCTCGAATTAGGCTGAGGTTAGCCCGAATCTTCCTCTCCTTGATCTCCCTCCAGCTTCGTACCAAGGAACCAAAGGCTCCCCGCTCGATGATAACATTCTCCTCCTCCGACAGCTTCCCGAAGGCTTCTATCATCATCGTATAACCAGAGAAGGACCTCATATTCCCAGCCTCCTGCGTCAATTAGAAAGAAAGCTTTCTTAAGCATAAAGTGTGTAAGAAATAAATAAATAAATAAGGGAATGACAAGCTGAAGGCTTACCATGGTTATCGCCGTCCTATACGACAGGTGGCTCTCCGCCACCCAAATGAGATGTCTACCATCCCATTTCTCAGCCCACTCAGGCGCTCCTGCAAGCTGACAGCCGCGTCGTCCCATATTGGCCCTCCGCGGGGCCTCCTCCTCTATATATTCCTCCATATCCTGGGTCCCTCCCGTAGTGGTGGAAGGGTCAATGTCAGTGTCCATGGGGTCTCTCCCCGATGTAGAAGGAATATCGTCTGCAAAATCGAAATACATAAAGCGATGTTAGACACATTTTTAAGCATTTTCAAGCATTTCAAGCATTTAAAAAACAAAATTCTAGCCATCTTTGGCCAGATTTTCCAAGCCCGACCACACATGTGGTAGGTTAAGTCAAGACGAGTCTAAATTCAAGCCTAGTTGCGGGTTTGAGTCGAAAATTCGACAGCATTTCGCTACAATAGCAATTATGCCATACAAAAGTGTCCCGGAAAAGCTATCACAAATTGTTACCCATTATTCAAGGGTTCCAAAACAACAAGTTTCATCAAAAATGGACTAGCGTAGGGCCATTTTCGAAGGGTTTTACGGTTTAGCAAGAGACCGTCACATTTCACCCTCAAATCCTTAATACCTGACGAAAATTCAAAAGAAATACATGGTTGTGTTCCTATCATGATCAATTACTCATTTATAATGTCAATTTCATGAGGCACATTCATTTGGGACAAAATCCCCAAATTTTCGAAATAAATGGGTGTATAAACCCTAATTTTCGACCCCAAATCAAAGCTCAGATGCAAAATAAATCAAGTACAAGATACATACCTCGATTAGTCATGATTTATGGCGAGTTTTGATCAAATTTTGATGAAATTTGGTTGGGGTTTGGTTGAGCTTTGTAAAGAAATGAAATAGGTTTATGTTTTGAAATGAATACGAACACGGCTTAAAGTCGAGTTTTACCCAGACAGGCATGAGCTCGGGAGATGATGCAGCGCCTGCTACGCCTCTTCCAAAGGTCGCAGCTATTGCTGCAACTCTTCCTCAGCGAGTTTCCTCAGAGATTCGTTAGAATTCGTTATAAGTTTGTTATTTGTGGGCCCAGGCTCATGCGCCTCTTCCCCGACGTCTTATCTTTAGCATATGGCTCCTTTTTAGGTGTTCTCTTCGTCCGAATCGGCATTTTCTCTTCAAAAGACTACAGACAACCACGACATTTGTTCCCCAGCGAGAATTCATGATCACTAAATATAGTTCATGAGCTTCTCCTCTTTATCGGAATTTCGCTTGCGACGACCCGAACGGATTTTCTCCTCAGCGGTGTCAAGGACGCGCCATTATCGATCACACACCTTTATTTTCCTCAGTGATGCCAAGGACGCATCGTTGTCGATCTATTATTTTCTCCTCAGCGGTGCCAAGGGTGCGCCGTTGTCGACTCAACATATGATTCTTCCCCACGGAGTTTAAGATAAAATTCTCCGAAGAGCATGGGTACCTTCAAATCCTTCGTCCAGGGGTGTCTCAGGTGTGGTTTCTTCTTATGGCTAGCAAGCTTCCTTACGTAGTCTAATGGACTTTAAACGACCCTCCCCGATAGTCGACAGACTCTAAAATGTTCGCGACGACAGGTCCTTGGTTCAGACCCCTTGAGCCGCCTTGCGTCGCCATAGTCGTCAGGTTGCAATCTTTGATTGACCTTATGGCTATACTTTAACTTTCGCTTTGTCCAAACCTCAGTCAAAGTGGGGGCTCTGTAGATACCTCATTTCTACACCTCCCGCCAACTAGCCAGTGATGATTGGGCCGCATGTTTGATACGCGGAACAATTTACAACAGTCTGTAAGTTCATTGTCATGTGATAGCTGAAACACTCAAGTCAACCCCTTGGTCATCATCTACACACCGATACGGTCGTTTTGACAGTAATTAGAGTTTATTTGGAGTCCGGGTCAAAAACCGCTTCATTTTCTAAAAACCGTTTAAATGCCTAGTCGGAATATTCCGGAATGTTCTAGAATTCTCTGGATATTTATTACTAATTAAAATTAATATTTTAAGTAAATATCTTCCGTAATATTGTCTTTTATGGAATACGGAAGTATAAATCTACCGAAATTCCATAATAAAACGCGGAGATCTTTCTTGCCGAGGAGGAAACCTCTGGGGAAATGACGCAGCAGCTGCTGCGCCTCTTCGCTAGCCCTCTTTTCGCATTTTTTCAAAATATTTTCGTGATTTGTTTCCATATCCGTGTCATTCCTAAACTCTTCCATATGTTTAGTATAAATAGAGGCCTTCGGCCTCTATATTTGGCACGCGAGTGTTCCACCCCTTCTCTCTCTCTTTCTCTTTGCATTCTAGACTACGCTATTGCCTTTCGACGCGTACGTGCTTGATCAATCGACCACGTAAGCTCAGATCATTCTGAGTCCCAGTCACGTTGCATAGACCGACCAATTTGACCAACTCCACCTTTAATCAACCAAATCAATTTACTAAACCCTCTCATGAGGCCACTTTCCACGCATATTCGAGTCGAGCAATCACTAAACGATAACTTTAGTCAATCTCGTTTCGTCAAACATGTAAGTCTGAGGGAGTAAATCCCATTTTATTATTGTACTTTTATTTGTATCAATTAATGTAGATCTATATCAAAAGCACGTTCGAAAACCGATTTAAAATCCCTCTTTTGAAACCGTTTTTACGAAATAGCAGAGGTCAGACGTCGAGAAGAAACGCAGCAGCAGCTGCGACTCTTCGAAGGATCGCAGCCTTGCTGCGCCTCTTCCAGAGGTTGCTTGTTGCTCCTGCTCTTCTTCTTCTTCCTCGACTTCTTACAAATTCCTCCTTTTTTTATTTCTTTCGTTTCCCTTCGTCCTTTTTGTTGTTTCAGTATATAAATCAAGTTTTAACAATTGCCTTTTAGTTACAATGCTTAATTCGTCCTTAATCCCGAGTAATTCAATACTTGCGGGTTTTCGCCATTTTAATTCAAATCGATTCTTCGAGTTTCGACTTGTTCATGTCGAGATTATGGAATCCTAATTTGATACATAAGTTTTCTTCCGGATCTTATTTGTCCAGTTTCGTCTTAATCTAACCTCAAGTTTCGCCTTCTTTTGTATTCCCAACATGAGTTCATCGTATAATCATAATCATGTAAACTGCTGTAATTTCTCGTTTTGATTCGTTTTATGACCTGCCCAGATACATATAATCGGTTAAAACACTTCAATTCGAGTCTAATATCGATAATTCATCCTAAATCTACCAACGAACAATAACGGTGTTACGGTTCTGACTTCACAGCCAGAACCCAGCTCTAGAACAGACGCATGAAGTGCTGTGCCTCTTCCAGAGGACGCAGCAGATGCTGCGCCTGTTCTGGGTTGGTCTCTGTCTCTGAACTCTTTCTCGCTTTGACGTAGCTTTTAATTACGGTTAAAATCCACTATTATCCGTATTATCACCTCTAATCTGACATATTTTCATATTTTAATTCCAATCTCATTTTCCTTTTATTTTCTTTCTCGAAATCCCGCCTTTTAGCGTGCTTTTGACGTAGATCAAATAAATCTTATAATTTTAATTATTGTAATTCATTTATCGTAATTGTTCTTATGTATGATTTAATTGTATGGCATTCACATGTATTGAATCTAACATTCACTTCGACCAAATTGTTTGCTAAAACATGTGTTAACCGACATAGTCTAATTTCGGAATTTTTATCAGCAGTTCTCGGAATTTTCGGAATTTCGACTGACATGGAAACGATCTGTCGCTGATCGGGGCGACTAGCCTTTCTCCCCTTAAAAAATAAAGAAAAATCCGTATGTTTAAATTGCGCCATGAAAACCGTGTCGGATTTCGTAAAACGCGAAAACAAGGAAATGTGAGTGTGAGGAAACACAAAAACGTCCTGGATCATCCCAAAGAGGCGCCGAGCATCCTGGCGGGAGGTTTGAGGTGTCAGGAGAAAACACAAGTTGAAAGAGACAAGTCAACAGCGGGAATCATGGGGAAGGTCCAAAGAGGCGCGAGCAGCCTGGCGATGGAAGCCAGCTCTTCCCCTTTTTCTGAAAAACGCGCTGATCGTTTTTGTATAGATAGTGATGTTTGCGCTTTATTGTTTCATCATCCGAAACACAGAAACATCTCTACAAAACCTCTTTTTGTTCTTCTTCCACAAAATATTTCATGGATGCTTTTGAGAATGCATTGCGACAATGGTGCAGGGATTTGTCGCCTCCCGAAAAGTATCAACTCATTTGCATGGGAGTTGGTCAATTGTTGGTGCTCCGTCAAGTCAAGGTGCAACCTTCATTTCGCGAAGCATGTTCTCGGTTTTGGGATTCGAAACACCATGTTTTCGTTTTCCCGAAGGGTGAGATTTGTCATCTTGCCGAAGAAGTTGGAGCCATTGGTGGGTGGCCGGGTTGTGTTCCGGTGCTTCCTCCGACTCGGTTGTGCTACAAGGAGAAATTCCGTTCCATGTTGGGTTTGTCGACAAGTCAAGTCAACTTTCTTCTTGCTCCACATGGTGTGGATATGTTGGCTCTCATCAACATCTTTTCAAACCGATTAGATGTCAATGTCTCAGAAGTGGCTAGGAGAAGGGCTCTTGCCTTTTGCCTTGTCCATGTGTACCTCTTTGGTGATGTTTTGAAGAAGGAGGGGCCAAAATGCTATGGTAGCATGACCCTTATTCATGTGGTTGAGAAAATGGAGCATGGTAGAGATCCATCATGGTTGGTGCTTAGCGAGATCATCCAAGCTTTGGACAAGGAAGGCTCTTGTGGAGAAGCTCCCTCATTTGGGTCCCCAAGGATCCTTCAAGTGTGGCTATTGGAGAGACTAGGGTATGTGGAGCCTCCGGTTAATCCTTCTTCTTATTCCTTCCGTCACCTTACCATGAGGAAGAAGTTGTACCCGGATAGTTTTGCTTCTTCCGAGGCTTATTGGGCCGCAAGATTGGCGGAGGAGGGTGGTCTCACATCCGTGGGGTGGTGCCGTGGTGGCACTTGAGGTCCTTCACGGGGTTGTCCATTTCGGGTTCTTTGATGGTGGTAGGTTTGAAGGTTGCTTCCTTCATATATCCTGAAAGGCTCATGAGGCAAATGGGGCGTCAACAAAAGGTGCGCGCTCAAGATACTCTTGTCCAAGAGAACGTTTTCCGGAACTCCGAGCTTGTGGAGGTCTTCGAAAGATGGTGGGCCACTCGGCCGCTTTGGGAGGTACCGAACCCCGTTGCCACGACATGGGTGACTCCCACTTATGTCAAGTGGTCACGAGCTCCATCCTTGGAAGAGAGATCCAAATTCCGTAAGGACGAGGTTGTCGACTTGAAGTATCGAGAGGCTGGCAAGGCTAACCGTGCCTTCTTCGAGGAGTATGTTGATGGAGCTACTCCCGATGTGATGAGACCACCGAAGAGGAGGAGTTCCGGCCCCAAGAATATGGTGGGCCGTGCATTGGCTCTTTTTGGGTCGAACGCGGGTTCTTGTGCTAGACAGGAGGCCGTCGCCGTCTTAGATCCGTTGAGTATCCGTTCAGAGGAGGAGGTCCATGCTAGGCGGGCCAACAAGAAAAACAAGGGGAAGATGTACCCCGAGGGAAAAGGCAAGGGTAGAATGGAAGAGTGAAGACCTCCATTACCCGTTTTATTATTATGTTGTATTATTGTTGTGAGTTTTTATTATGTTGTACTAGCTAGTTATTGTGTGTTTTGTGCTTGTTTTATTATGTGAGGTGTTTTAGTTGACACCTTAGCTACGATAATTTCTAGACTCGTCGAGCTTTATTTGTTGTTGGAAATGTAATCCCTCCCATGATTAATTATATAAGGGGATTGCCCATGTCGAAAATTGTGAACGCTTGTTTCTTCCATCCATTTGGTGAAGGCGATTCGATTCGAATCGTCCTAATATTTTGCACTTGGGAAAGTGGTATTTTGTGAGGAAGGGAGAAAGGCTTATTTTTTATTTTGTGGGGAAAAGGGAATGTTGTTCCCTTTCCTTTTTTTATGTGGATGTTTTTTTTTTATTATGGGGATGGTTGTTTTTGATTGTGGGGATGGTTGTTTTTTATTGTGGGGATGGTTGTATCTTTCTTGTGTAAGAAAGGACTGCCTACATATTCACCTGAAGAGGTGAAATCAAACCATGATCGTAGTTCGAAATGTTTTATAGAGTTTGATTGGGTTTTGTGGTTGTATCCCTCAGGTATAAGAGGGACTGCCTACGTATCCACCTGAAGAGGTGAAATCAAACCATGCTCGTAGTTCAGGGGTTTTTGTTTTAGTACAAATGGATGTTGCCTTTGACAGATCAAAGGACATTCGAAACGGGCAAGGTGGCGCAACTTAGACTCGATAAAACATACAATTTCAAATAAGAACGCGTTTGAGGAACTTGACTTGAAAAGGGTTGAGGTGGTTGCTAGTTATAAAACTAGGCTTAGGTCGTTGGTTTCTATGGTTTAAGGGTAGTACTTCTTGAGATGATCCAGGTTGGTCGGGTTTGTAAAGTCCTCCCCTTCTAGGTCACCCAGTCTCACTGCGCCCCCCGAAAGTATTTTCTTGACCAGGTATGGCCCGGCCCAGTTGGGTTTAAATTTTCCCCTCGGATCGACGGGTAATGGTGCTCGAACTGACTTGAGGACCAAGTCGCCCTCCTGGATGTTCCTGGGTTTAACCTTCTTGTTGAATACCCGTTGTATACGTCGTTGGTATAGCTGGACGTTGTGCAAGGAGTTGAGTCGCCGTTCATCTAGAAGAGTGAGTTGCTCGTACCTTTAACGGGTCCATTCCGCCTCAGGGACTTGACTCTCCAGTAGGATGCGTAGAGAAGGGACCTCTAACTCTACCGGTTGAACCGCCTCCATACCGTATGCTAGGTAGAAGGGTGTGGCGCCTATCGGTGTTCGAATGGAGGTTCGGTATCCCCAGAATGAGAATGGGAGTTTGCTCGGTCAATCGCGGTAGTTGTCTTGCATTTTCTTGATAATGGTGACAAGAGTTTTGTTTGCTGCCTCCACCGCTCCGTTGGTTTGGGGACGGTAGGGGGATGATCGATGTCATTTGATTTTGTATTTGTCCAGCAAAGCTTGAGTTTCCGCCCGGAAGTACGAGCCTTGATCGCTAATGATTTCATGGGGTACCCCATACCGGCAGATGATGTTGTTTTGATTGAACTTGGCCACTTGTTTGGCGGTCAAGACGGCATATGATTGGGCTTCCACCCATTTGGTGAAGTAGTAGATGGCGACGAGGACGAAACAATGCCCCTTGGTGCCTACCGGGTTGACTTTCCCGATGATGACAATGCCCCAAGTTGAGAAAGGCCAGGGTGACGTCATAGTGTATAAAAGGGATGGTGGTATGTGTTATATGTAGGCGAAGATTTGGCAATTGTGGCAATGTTTGACGTAGTTACGGCAGTCGGCTTCCATGGTGGTTCAGTAGTAACCTAGCCGTGATTTTCCGAGTAAGCATCATCGCGCTCATGTGAGGGCCACATTCTCCGTCGTGGACCTCTCCCATGACTTTTTTGGCTTTGTGATGGCCAATGCAAAGGAGGAGAATTCCTTGGGGTGTTCTCTTGTATAGTTGATCTTGGTTTACCACCAATTGTGATGCAAGTAAGCGGATGGCTCTTTGTCCTCTTTGATCAGAGTTGGAAGGGAATTCGTTTTTGGTTTTGTAGTTGAGGATGGCTTGGTACCAAGGTTCATCATGGCTTTCCTCATCGTCGATGATGGCACAAATGTGGGCTGGCTCGCTCCTTCTCTTGACACATAGGGGCATCGATGTCATGTCGTCAGGTATGTTGACGAGTGCGGCAAGCTTTGCCAGGGCATCGGCAAATTGATTTTCCTCTCGCGGCAAGTGGAAATAATTGACTTGGTCGAAGAACTCGTCCTCTTGATTGATCTTTGCTCGTTAGGGAGCTAAGCTGTCGGATCGGATTTTCCGTGATCCGGACACCTGATTGATGATGAGCGAGGAATCGCCGTGGACCCTCAGTCTCTTGATGCCAAGTGTGATGGCTGCTTGTATGCCGATGAGACATGCTTCATATTCAGCGGTATTGTTGGTGACGGCAAAGTCTAGTTTGACCGAGATCGGAACATGTTCTCCCTCTGGTGATATTAGAAGGATTCCTACCCCGAAGCCTCTCAGATTAGATTCACCGTCGAAGTATAGGTCCCATGCGTCGGAATCGGCACAAAGGATGTCTTCTTCAGGAAGTGACCACGTATCGGTCGTTGGATCCTCGTTGACGGGATTTTCAACTAGGAAATCAGCAACCGCTCTTCCCTTGATGACCTTGAGGGGCACAAAATTGAGATCAAACTCAGACAGCATGAGCGTCCACCTAGACAGCCTTCCGTTTAGTACGGATTTTTCGATGATGTATTTGACCGGGTCCATCTTGGAGTAGATGTGGACCGTGTAGCTGAGCATGTAATGTCGTAGCTTATTTGTTGACCATACTAGGGCAAGGCATATCTTTTCCTGTTGGGTATACCTCGTCTCGTACTCAATGAACTTTTTGCTGATGTAGTAGATGGCTCGTTCTTCGCCGTCGACTGTTTGTGCTAACATTGCTCATATGGCTGTGTTGGTAACAGTCAGGTATAGGGATAGAGGAATCCCCGGTTGAGGTGGCATGAGGACAGGAGGTTTGGACAGGATTTACTTTATCCTGTCGAAGGCCTTTTCACAGTCGTCGTCCCAATCGGTGTGATCAGAGGCGCGAAGCTTCTTGAATATTGGTTCACAAATCATGGTGAGCTTGGCAATGAAACGGCTGATGTATTGGACCTGACCGAGAAATCCCCGAATCTCCTTCTCGTTCCTAGGCCGAGGCATTTGCTGAAGGGCTTTGATTTTGGTTGGATTAATCTCAATGCCTCTTTTGCTGACGACATGTCCTAAGAGTTTTCCGGAGGTGACCCCGAACGCACACTTTTGAGGATTTAGTCTCATGTTGTATTTCCGCAGACGGGCGAAGAATTTCCGAAGGGTGCCGATGTGGCCGTCCCATTCTTTTGATTTGACGATCATGTCATCGACATACACCTCTACCTCCTTGTGCATCATATCATGTAGGAGAGTGGTAGCGGTTCTTTGATAAGTAGCCCCGGCGTTGATAAGACCGAAGGTCATGACCGTGTAGCAATATGTACCCCACTGTGTAGTGAATGCTGTCTTGTGCATGTCTTCCTCAGCCATTTTAATCTGGTTGTACCCAGCATACCCGTCCACGAATGATAGGAGGGCATGTTCGGCGGTGTTGTCCACCAGAATGTCGACATGTGGCAAAGGGAAGTCGTCCTTTGGACTCGCCTTGTTCAGATCCCTGAAGTCGACGCAAACCCGAATTCTTCCGTCTTTTTTTGGTACGGGCACAATGTTGGCCACCCAATCAGAGTATTCAGACACTTTGATGAAACCAGCCTTGAACTGTTTATCCACTTCTTCCTTGATTTTAGGGCCCACTCAGGACGCATCCGGCGTAGCTTCTGCTTCACAGGTTTAGCTCCGGGCTTAATGGGTATCCGGTGCTCTGCAATTTCCCTATCAATCCCAGGCATATCTCTGTAAGACCAGGCGAATACGTCCTTGTATTCGTGGAGGAGGTCAATGAACTGTTGTCTTTCCGAGGGGTCCAGGGTTGTCCTTATCCTAAGTTCTTGAGGTGTGTTGTCGGTTCCTACGTTAATAGGTTCGGTCTCCTCAATAATGGGAGTTCTGGTTTCCCGTTTGTCAAGTTCTTTGGCTAGGTGAGGTGGGTAGTCACTCAAGTCAAATTCCTCATAGTCATTTATAATTGCATTGCAGTTAAATTGAGACGAGTCATAAGCAAACTTAGCGTTCATTAAGTTGACACGAGCGAAAAGCTCGGAGAGGACAGACATCTCGTGGTCAGTCAGAGGCAACACAGCAGAGGGGGTGGCCCCTAGAACAGGCTCCAGGTTTTCACCTTTCATGGTAGTGGGGGTGACCCTAGCAGACTCAGCCTCTGAATCAGCCACGACTTTGTGATAGAACAGTGGGAAGGGGACCTTGACTGGGACATCAGGAGTGTTAGGAGCTATGACAGACTCTGACTCCAACTCAGACTCAGATTCAGATTCTTCTCCACTTCCCTCCTTGAACATAGGGCCTTCTCCAGTTGTGATCTTGCGAATGTAGCCTTGGCGATCGGTCCACTTGACGGTCCTCCTCCAGCCCTGTGCAGCTTTCTTTGGGTCAGTGTCAGAGATCAAGGAGGTTGGGTCAAATTTATTGTCCTTCAGGGCGATGTTGATGATATCCTCATAGTCGACGTGCTTGATGTTATCTTCCCCAAAGAGGAGGGTGACAGCTTGTCCATCGAGGCATGACGACATCTTATACTCGGTTGAAGCAGTTTCGGTGTTGTTGGGGATGAAGTAGCAGTCCTGGAGGACTTCCACACCCGGGTACCTAGCCTTGGCCACGGAGTCATAGATTGGCTCCGGAAAGCCATGGTATAGCTCTGATTCTCCCTCGGGGACAAAGTATCCATTGAGGGTCAGATGATAGGGATGGAGGATAACTCCGTGCTTCTTGCGTTTTCGAATTAGGAGGTTCATCTCCTGGATATCTTCATCGGTAGGTTCAAATCCCAGCCCGAAGGGAATGTTGGGGACCTTAGCCTATTTCAAAGGAGGTAAGGTGCTCTTCAATGGATTGAGGGGCAAACCCGGGAAGTAACCTTGGCGCATCATGATGCGGTTGACTGTGAGGTTGGCAAACGGGTCATAATCAAAGGGTGTTGATTCATCAGTTATGGCATTCACAGCTTGGAATCCCCACATTTCATTATCATCTTCCTCAATGGTTTGGGAGGCTATTCCCTTTCCCATGACAGCTTTGATCGGGGAAGCACGAATTGTGATTGTTTTCCCGTTGAAGGGGACCCTGATTTTCTGGGGGAGAGTTGAGGTAACCGCCTTTACGGCATGAATCCAGGGACGTCCCAAGAGCATATTGAAAGAGGCGTCGATGTCGACCACTTGAAAACTGGTTTGTCTTTCCAGTGGTCCGGTTGCGACGGTTAGTGTGATGAGCCCCGCAACCTTGCGACGAGTGTCGTCGTAGGCGCGTACTCCTTGATTTGTCAGGACCAAATCAGCTTCCTTAATACCCAGCTTGTGAGCATTCTTGGGGGGAATGACATTCACCGCGGATCCGTCATCCACAAGGACCATGGGCACATTCTTCTTGAGACATTGTACGGTAATGTACAGGGCAAGGTTATGATTGGCTCCGAAGGGAGGGATATCTTCGTCGGAGAAGACGACTGGGTTCTTCAAATCAGGGGCGTCCCTCGTCATATGCACCACTATTTCTTTAAGGGAAGAGGTGGAGGGCACGGTTAATTTTCCCAAGGCCTGTAGCAAAGCCTGTCGATGCTCAAAGGACGTTGCGATCAGTTGCCAGATTGAGATCTCGGCTTTTGCCTTCTGAAGCTGTTTGAGGATTGAATTCTCAGGAGCCCTCGGTTGAGTGTCTACTTCCAGAACGACTTGGTCATTCGTCGTTGGAACGACCGTTGGATTGCTCGGATTATGATAGGGGCGTCCGGACCGGGTAAGGTGACCGATCTCTTTCGCCCGTTTCTCTTTCTCTGGGACAAGGTAGACATCTTCAACGTCATCTCTCCAGATGCCGTGGATTTCAGGATCTCGAAGGCACCTTGGAGGGGTATTCCTTGGTGAGTAGTTTTTGTGAGGGATATTTTTGTTAGGGTAATTTTTGTGGGGGTAGTTTTTGTGAGGTTTATTATTGTGAGGTTGATTATTGTGAGGTGCGTGCCAGAATGGTCGCGGGAGCAATCCGTCCTGGTGTGGGTAGTTTTGGGCGCTCGGGGGACTTTCCCTCGGGTGTGGTGGCAGAGGATTGAAGATAAGTCGACGGTAGGCATCGTCAAGTCGGGTGATCCTCTCGGAGAGACTGGCTATGGCTTCCTCAACTTGTTGGAACATAGTGACCATAGTGGCAGCACTGAACACAAACACTCCGTCTGAGGGATCTTTCTCCAAAGCATTCACCTCGTCATCAACTGGCAGGATGAGGTGTGAGCAGTCCAGAGGTGGCTCATCATCGGAGATGGCGTGGATCCCCAGAGGGTTTGTTTTGTTGTTTGGCTTAGTCGGCGGGGGTAAAGGCAAATCCCCTTTCTCAATCATGTGTTGGATGATGTGTTTGTGTTTGAAGCAGGTTTCAGTATCATGCCCCTTACCTTGATGGTACTGACAGTAGGCATTGGGGTTCCAGAACCGGGACTTCTTAGCATCGGTCGGATCCGGGGTGGGTCCGATTGGTTGTAACATTCCATGATCCATGAGCCTCTTCAGAGCACTTGCGTAAGTTGACCCTATATTAGTGAACACTCTCTGGGGGCGCTCATCTCTCTTAGCAGATGGTTTAACGAGGTTGACCTCATCGATTTTGTTTGTTTAGCCATAGGGACGGGATCCGGTTGAGGTGGATCCTTGGTAGCCTTTGCCAGTAGTCTTGGCCAAGACACCCTTCCGGAGGTCATCTTCAATGCGTGTCCCCAGAATTTGCAGATCCTGGAAGGTCTTGATATTTTGATACCTTAGTAAGTTAGCATACACTGGGCGGAGATTGTTGACGAAATTTTCCACCAAAGTTGATTCACTCGGTTTACTGACCAATTGAGTACTCACCCTCCTCCAACGGGTTAAGAACTCGGTGAACCCTTCCTTATCGTTCTGGGTTAGAACCTCAAGAGTACGGGTATTGGCTTGGATTTCAACATTGTCAGCATATTGTTTAGCAAATTCGACTGCGACCTCATCCCAAGTGGTAAGGTTTTTCGGATCGAGGGAGTAATACCACTGGCGAGGGATCGGTTCCAAAGAGGACGGAAAGATCCGGGTGAAAAGCTCATGTTTGACCCCTTTAATGGCCATGTAGTCTTTGAAGGAACGGATATGATTGAGCGGGTCCTCCACTCCTTTAAACTTAGGTACGTCAGTCAGGGTAAAGTTGTCAGGTAATTGATCCCCAACAGGTTCGAACCTTCGGTTGTTCTCTATATGGATATTGTTACCCCTGGCTAGGAGCTGTTCTTCCAAGAGCTTTAGCCTCTTCTCAGTTTCAGTCAGAGGCGGAGCGTTATGTTCTCCAGTTTCTTTGTTTTCTAGGGCGTCGATACGGGTCTCGACGCGATCCAAGGTGACCTTAAGAGCGGTAAGCAGGCTGGCTAGCTGATCAGTCGTGACATCTCTGTTGTTATCATTGTTGTTGTTGATGACAAACAAAGTTGAAGACGGGGCCATGGCTCTGAGGCAGAAAAACGGCTCACATTACAACTCAATCCGACACGGTTCGAAGACTGAACGCAGACAACGCAAAGGACGAGACAAAGATCAGACTCAACAAGACGAGGGTGACCGTGTATGGTTCCTCGGTCCTGACTCGATCTATAACGTGACGGTGTCGACCGAACTTTTGACACGAGTCCAACATAACAGTGCGACGCCATTGGACGGGTCTCATGGTGAGACGACTCATAAGTAATGACCCATAAGTACGTTTGCTTCGACTCGATAGACACGAGGCGGGATTGGAATGGTGGACTGAAGTTTTCGAAAATAGAAATTTTCAAAAAAGATTCATTTGTCACTTTGTGGACAGCTTCCGAAGATAGAGATCTCCGCAAGTCGATCAATTGGAAGGGTTGTCTTAAGTTTATTTGCAAAAGACGGTTTGAGTTTGAATCGGCTCGGAAAACAGTGTATTGCCTCCCAAGACGGTTTTAAAATTCAAAATTGTATGTTATGAAAATCGAGTTTGAAATGTTTAAAGAGGTCTCGGGGACGGTGCATGGTCCTCGAGATCTCGAAAGTGTCTCGAGAAAAGGGTGTGTGCTTTTCTAGGGTTTTGAAAGAGCCATTGTCGGCGCGAAACGGGTTAAAGTCCGTGTCTAGACGCGGCGATTATACGTAAAAAGGTGATTTGAAATGGTTGTGAAAACCGGGTTTAAAATTAGTCATTACGACGGCCTAGAAAGGCGTGTTGAAATGGTTATAAAAATCGGGTGTGAAAATCATCATCACGACGGCCTAGAGAGGCGTGTTGAAATGGTTATAAAAACCGGGTTTGAAAATCGTCATTACGACGGCCTAGAAAGGCGTGTTAAAATGATTATAAAAACCGGGTTTGAAAATCGTCATCACGACGGCCTAGAAAGGCGTGTTGAAATGGTTATAAAAACTTGGTTTAAAAATCGTCATTACGACGGCCTAGAAAGGCGTGTTGAAATGGTTATAAAAACCAGGGTTGAAAATCGTCATTACGACGGCCTAGAAAGGCGTGCAACGGTCGGCGAAAGACCGAGGTTTGAAACGGCCATTATGACGGCGCAAAAGGGTGTTTTTGAAAGTTTGAAAATGACGCGGAAGGACTTATGATCAAGTAGCACATAAGCACTCACAGTTCATTATATTATGCATTATGCTGACACGGGTTTTGGCTTAGAAGGGTGGGTTACACACCAAACGATCAAACCCCGATTTGCGAGAGGGATACCAATCCAAACAAAATGTGTAAGGAGGGTGCCCTAGCCTCGTGCTCGAAAGTGATGAAAGCTCTTTGACGAAACAGAAATGTGTGACGTCAATGGTATGCTTGACTCAATCGGGATTCGAAACGCGGGGATAAAAAAACTCACGCCGACGAGACGAGCCAACTGGTCGAAAAGGGTTAGGTTATGGGCCCGGACAAGGAACCCGGCCGTGACCGTAATATCAATTAATGCATTCCAACCAAGACCTCGTTCGAGTCTCACCATCTAGGGATCACAAAGACGTAAGTGTCCTAGTTTTCCCCAGCGGAGTCGCCAATCTGTGGACATGGCCCACCTGCATATGCCCAGCCGATATGTGGACAATGGCAGCGGTCTTTTGAAAGCCACGCTCGGCGGCGTAAAAATGCTTTCGACCGGATCGTTTTAGATCAGTCGGTTTCGTCTCGGTAAGGGTCTCGAAACGATTAGAGTGTTCGGAGTCGCCACCAAGCATTTATGGGATGCTTGGAACCCGTTCGAAATCCACATTATACCTCGGTCATATCGAAGCACAAAGCAGCGTTTGACATAAGTACTAAAGATAAGGAAATCGTCCCTCTTTAGCATCCTATCTCTAGAATGACTCTCGTACGCCCTGGATAAGGTCTTCCACTATCCAAAGTTTCTGAGTAAGAGGTGAAGGTACATATTGGGAAGCCCTTTAATCAGACACCCAATCCCGCCGATGTAGCGCTCTACCGATCGATCTTGGTTGGTTGAATGCAAAAGTTGATAAAACGGTTTAAATGCATGAATGCGCATCTAATAATTTAAACCTAACATGTGAGAGCTTTCTAAGTCGGTTGATTTAATCCAAGTATCAAGTATAAGATGTCGGGTTGGATTAATGATTGATTTGCATGCAAGACGGAAATTAAACATCCATTTACCATATTAGGTGTAGGGTGCATAACGTGATCCATTTGTCTTAGTAAGACATTTTGCAAATGTGATTTTGAATGAGCAAATAGTCATCTAATCCGTCCTATATCCGGGCTAACTGGAGTTGGGATCGTCCTAGACTAATGCTGGAAAGGGAACAGGTCCTGTACCAGACGGCTACATGAGGCGCGAGCCAGCCGACGGTATAAAGGGGCCTCCCCTGATTCTGAAAATGAGTAAGAAAAGGCCTGCTTGAGGCGCGGGTCAGCCTACGGTTGTATGCCGTGTTTTGACCTTTTGAAAACGTTACAAAACGTGTTGAGAAATCGGTATTTGAACCCGATTTGGTTTGAAAGGGTCATTTAGACCGCATTTGTTGATTTGAAGAACTAGACTCGAATAACCATCATTATTTTGATAATATTCGGTGTCGGGTTCGACTTGACAAGTTTGACATGAATAGTTTTGAAAATAATTATGAACTAATTGTTTTAAGTTCATTTGAATATAATTAATCCATACTCATCATCGCACCCGGGTTAAAATCCGGCATGGTATGTAGAACCAAGGATGACTTTGTCTTGGTGACTAATATATTTGTTTCGAAAATGTAAAGAAATGATGAAAGGCTTTAAAATACCTCCCAAAATGTAAAGAAATGAAATAAAAGGTTTTAAATGCCTTTTAAATATCATTAACCAAATATTATCACCGAAACACGGATTTAACCGTCATGGTATGAGGAACCAAGGGTGAAAAATGCTTTATGGTTAAAACAAATGAAATAAAATAAAAAAGGTTTGAAAATTTTTGGAATGGTAAAAACCGATTACAAATATGAAAACAAATTAAAGGGGAAAGACGAGAACAAACACAGTTGATCTCTGACCTGAACACCCCATTTAGGCGCGGGTAAGCCTGCAACCTAAGGGGCTTCTGTCTCAGGCCAAAAATCAGTTTTGGCTCGTTTATCCCATGTTTCGGTTCATGTTATGCACGTTTTAGCATGTTATAGTCTTGAAACAAATGAAGTCATGATAAAAGGAGGATTTTTACACCCTCATACTTACATGTTTGGTTATGGCGAGTGACCGACGTAAGTGTAACAACTCGTTTGGTCGGAAAAAACTCGGTTTAAAACCGTTTTGGTAAGTAAAAAGAGTGTTTTAAGATTAGTGATGGTGTAGTGGTCGAAGTGGTCGGTCAAGTGATTTAATGCACGATGACGGTACCAAACAATGTGTAAGGCTTGTATTTACGATCGGTAGGTCGTAAATACGCGTCGGATTGTGACTTGAGAAGTCGAGTCGAGAATTTTAAGGAAGAAAAGAGGGGGCGGACACTCGGGTAACTCTCAAATGGGGGGCATTTGAGGGGTATTTATAGGGAAATGAGTGGTTGTGTGAGTTTTGAGCGACGTGGCCACCTGGGCTGCTCAAAGAGACGCGAACCACGTCGCGGGTCTTCGAGGAGAGTTGTCGCTTTCACACAAATGCAATCATGATTTGTTCTATCCTAGGTTTTGTAGTCATATTTTTGGTACTTGACCAAACATAAATCCGGGAAACCTTAAGGTAGAAGGTTTGAAATGTTTTGTTTTTGGTGGTTGACTCGGTTTGACTCGTTGTTGGAGTCGGGATTTGAATTTTTGAGTCGGTTTTTGGTCCGGTGTCGGTTTTGACTCTAGTTAGTGTCATTGTGACCCCGTCGTCGTGCATTAAACTCTCCAGGTATTTTTGAAATGTTTTGAGATGTTTTATTTTCGAAATCGTTTTAAGTTTTCCGACGTAAAGTTGTACACAAACTGTCGATCAAACGCCGCGATTCCAAAACATGTTATAGTCCGATAATCATCGGGTGTTTGTTGGAGTCTCAGCAGATACTGGGTATCTACAATAACCATATATTCATTTTGAATTTTCGTTTATTGATGAAATGAGACGATCTTTTCCTATACCGCTTCAAATGGCTCGAAAATGGTCTTAACCTAGTCGATTTTTGATAAAACTTGATGTTTTGGAACCATTGGATGATGGGTAAACTTGCTATTGTGTCGGAATTTTGGTTTGTGACAGGTCTTCCGGGACACTTTTTGTATGGGTTTAGGGTTATAGTGACGAAATGCTGTCGAAATTTGTTGACTTTATCACATAGGAACATGACTTTATCACATTTGTTAACTTTCTTGACGGTAGTGAAAGAATTGCTTGAAAAAACGGCTTAAATGGCCTCTAAATGCATTGGTTTGCTCCTTTTTTGCAGAGGACGTACCTTGTAGTTTGGGGTGAGACCCCATGGAGGTGGATATCGATCCCCATTTGGCCATGGTAGTTCATACGAGGGCCATGGAAGAGATGGAGGAAGAGGAAGAGGTGGCCAGGAGGGTCACCACGAGGAGGGGGCGTCAGCTTGTGCCTGCGCCTCAGTGGGCCGATAAATGGGATGTTCGGCATCTCATTTGGGCGGCGGAGAGTCACTTGTCGTTCCGTATAGAAAGAAGCATGGTGAGCTTTTGATCTTGTCTTGCATTGTATTGAGTGTTTCCTTATTTTTTATCTGCTTTACTTAGCTTAGAAGCTAATAAAACTTTGAAAATGCAAGAGGACGGGAATTTGAGGTCGTTTTTTGGGTACACGACCATGATGGATGCCTTTGAGAAGTTGTCGAAGGAGGAGAAGGTGATCATCGATCGTGGAGCCTTCGAAGCCTTGGTGAAGGCCTGGCGTGAGATCAAAGGGAATAAGATTCGGGCCAACATGTGCCTGATTCGAGCCTTCTTAGAACGCTTCTAGGATACGACCTCGACTTTCCATATGCCCTTTGGAGAGTTTGGGGTTACTTTAGAGGACTACGATATGATCTCCGGCTTGCCTTGTGGAGAGGAGCCGATAGTGTGGCCTGCGACGGCCGTGAGAGCAGATTCAAGTGAGGCTATGGGTTTGATCGGCTGGAACCTGGCCAAGGTTGCGGCTAGGGTACCCGACCTAGTTCCGAGTTCTTACGTCAAGGATTACTTTGACGGTAAGGCTCCGGCGAGGGTGTAGATGACTGCAGGCGGCAGTATGGTGCCTCCTCCACCGTGTACAGCTGAGCAGCGAGCCCTTCTGTGGCTTTGGTTGTTTCTATCTTCGATTTACTTTGGAGACAGGGGGAGAGGCTATCGACAAAGCTTCTTCCTCTTCTTGCTGACTTGAGTAGCCTGGGTCGCCTGGACTGGGTTACTCCTACCTTTGTGGTCCTTATGCGGTATATGAGGGAAATGGTTCATCCTGAGCTGATGGAGAAGGGGGTTTCTCCTGCCACTGTCAGTCCAGGTCTCATTCTAGAGGTATGAATGTTCCTTTATTTCTCTTTATTTTATGAATTTAGAAACGATAGATCACTATATAAATGAAAGATCATTTAGAAATGAAATGAATAGGCAATGAAGGATCATTTGAAATGAATTTGAATTGGAAGTGAATAACAACGAAAGATCATTTTGAAATGGAGACGATTATAAATGATTATTCTTGATAAATGAATGATCATTTCTTATTTTTAGGCATTGGTGTTCTCGTACTTCCCTGGCTTTGCTCCTACGAGGGTCGCGGATGTGGCAAGAGAGTACCTCGTGGTCAGAGACTGGATCATGGGCCGGCGAAAGAGCTAGCGGTCTTCTTACAACACCTGCAGGACGGGTGTCAACTCTGTGCAGCTCGACAGTGTAAGCATTTTACCTTACTTTCGATCTCATTTTGCTTTTCTTGATTAGTAGTGATCATAGGAATGACCCCTGGTATCCATTTTAGTGGGTGCCGAGACCCTAGGTGGACTACACTGGCGCTCCGGCTTTCGTTTCCGACGTTCTCCGTCTTAGGAGTTTGAGTAGGCTGCTTCTGACGATGCCCATGGGACCTGTGTGGTACCTGGGTGAGCGGTTGGCTCGGCAGTGCCTCCGTAACTTATTTGTGGTTCCCATCGATCCTCCATGGACGATGTTTAGGGAGCCTTCAGAGGCTGGGAGGACAGCTGACCTGGCGGGAGTGAGTGGCGACGCTCTTTTCCTTCCCGAGGTCGAGTACTCGGAGTTCGTGCGGAGGAGCCTGGCATACTGGCGGATCGTGGTGAGTGTACTTCTTTCTTTGCTTTTTGAAATGGAAATGAATTATTTTGAACATAGTTTGGAAAAGACGGATTTGGCTTAACAGAAGATCTAGGTGGCGGGAGTCGAGCCCCCATCTTTTCCCGAAAGCTGGAGTAACCGGGCCCAGCTGGTACGACGGTGTCCATGGAGATTTCATCCTTCACTGAGGCGGTGACCGAGGCTGGACTCAACGAGTGGCAGCACGTCGTGAGGAAGGTAAACCCCCAGTTTTGACTGTCTTATCTTTCTTCTTTTTTTGAAATGATCACGTAAGAACACGATATTAATCCTTGTTTTTAAAAATGAAAATACAGGTGGCGCCATCGAGGCATGTCGAGCTGTGGAGGATGGTCAACCGGCTGCGAGCGATGGCTGTGGAGGCTCTTTCAGGTGGCCCGAGTCGGGAGGTATGAACCTCCCTTTCTTCTTTCTTGATATGCATGAACATTTCGAGGCACTTGCCTTTTTATGCTTTGTTATTTATCAACCTTCTCTTCCTTTCAGAGGGAGCGCGAGCTGGAGGAGTCACAAGAGGAGACAGCCCACCTGTTGAGGGAGCTGGAAGTTCGAGATGCTGACATCGCCCTTCTCGAGGCGATGGTGGCAGAGTTTAAGGGTCGTCTGGCTGATCGTCGCAGCTAGACTTGTATTTTTGTACATTTTGTTTCACTTTTGAGCATGAGCTCGAATTTTGTTTTATATATGAACATTTTGCTGTGGTGTATATATGATGGCCCGTGAGCCATTTGCTGCTGATGTTTGGTGTAAAATATATTGTATCTATAGGTTAGCTTGGAAACAGGTTTGGCATATTGACGGTTTACGTCGTCACGCTGTCGTGATTCACATAGAAAATTGCAAGCAAACCACATGTAGCAAAGCAAAAAATTGGCCTAAACAACACAAAATGCAACTTGATTAAGTCGAAAACAACGTAGAAATGAAGAAAATGTAAAAAAAAAAGAAAAAAAAAAGTGCCCCATATTGAGCAAAAAGAAATGACTCGAGGGGCGACGGACAACGGGAGTGCTTCCCCCTAAAAAAATGAAAAAAATGAAAAAAAATAGTGAGGGAGCGAAATGATTCCTCAAAAATAAAAAAAATAAATGAAATGAGTAAGTGTGTTTGCGACGAAATGTGAAATGACGATATCATCTCGAGAAGTGAACCCGCGTTGGAATCGGATTCCGCGGCGAAAAAGGAGTAAAAATTTGGTATGGAAAGAAAACTTCCGAATTTACCAAATATGTTCCTATAGAAATAGGAAACAAAAGCTAAAACCGAAATAGGAAAGATCCTCGCGGAATTAGCAGAGAATAAGGCTGGGGAAGAGGCGCGGCAAGAATTGTGGTGCTTCCAAAGAGCGCGGCTTTTGCTGCATTATTTCTCGAGTTGGTCTCTTCCTGAGCGAAATTACGAAAGGCCAAATAGTATAAATAGAGGCCTCGGGTTAGCTTCTATTCTCACAATTCTCCCTTGTATTACTCCGTAGCTCATCAAATATAATAATTTCTCTCGAAAATCACTTCCAAAAAAATGGATACTTTTGAATCCCGACTCAAAGAATGGACCAATGAGTTTTCGAACACGGAGAAGCATGACATGGGCATTTTTGGATCGATCATCAGTTTTAAACATGTGAAAGTGGTGAGACCATTTCTTGATGCTTGTCTTGAATATTGGAACCCGGATTATCACGTTTTCGTCTTTCCCCGAGGCAAAATTTGTCCTTTTCCCGAAGAATTTGCAGCGATTGCAGGATGGGATATAGAAAATCTTCTGGCCTTACCATCTAGCTCCCGAGGATATAAAAATAAATTTAGGGACCTTCTGGGATTGACCAAAGTCGAGGTGGATCGTCTTGTAACCTCTAATAGTGTACGAATGTTTGACTTTGTAGACCGTTTCATAGATAGGGAAGACCCTTCCATTTCTTATGATGCGAGGCGCAGAGCCTTTAGATTTTGCCTTCTTCACTGCTTTGTCTTGAAGGGTCATGTTGATGTGGAAATGAGAGGTGATCCGCGATTCTTGGATATTATCGAGCAAATGGAGTTGTGTAAGTGCCCAACTTGCTTGGTATTAGGAGAGACCATCTTAGGGTTGGATAATCGAAAGGCAAATCGTGAGCTCCCGTATATAGGAAGTCCTATCGTCCTTCAGGTAAGATACTTCCGTCCTTTTTTTTGTTTTTTTCATTTTTGTTTTTTTGGACGTGAATGCGTGAGACGGAGGGATACTAATATTTGTCTCCTTTTTGCATATTTGGCTGATGGAGAGGTTGCGATTAATCGAACCCCCAGTTGATGTGCCTGGATATCGATCACGATCGATCGTGATGAGGACAAGGCAATACATGGTAGATTTTACTCGGGTTTGCAACTACTGGGAGAACAAACTGAAGAATGAAGGAGGTCCTTTGATTAGATAGATCGTCCCTTGGTGGCATTTCAGAGCATTGACGGGAGTATCATTCCTTGATCCTACTCGATCTATTCGCATCCCAGGCTTGGAGTGCATGGTTAGCATTTTCCCGGAGAGGTTGATGAAGCAAGTTGGCATGAGGCAGAAAATCCTGAAGCCTGACACCATTTCGCAGACCGCTTTGGCAAACACTTCTGAGTCTTGCCGTGAATGGGCATTGCGTTGGGCCCAAAGGAACATGTGGTTTATACCTGTCCCAGTTGTTTCGTTGTGGGTGTCAGATTCTTATTTGCAATGGGCCTAGGCTAGCACCTTGGAGGAGCGCGAAAAGCTGAGAAAGCATAAGCCGACCGACTACAAGATCCGTGAAGTGGCGAAAGAGAACCAGAAATACTTGACTGTAGAGGAAGAAGAAGCTGGATTCCGAGTCGTCCGCCCGTAGAAGAAGCCAAAGAATGCTCTTGTTGAGAAGATGATTGTGGATCGAAATGGAAGGCTAGGCCTCGAGAAAGACCATTGGTGATTAGGTTGGAAATAACGCAAGAGCGTCCCTCTCGAGGTCGAGACAAGAAGTATGATAAAAATGACAAAGGCAAAGGGAAAAAGAATAGGAATAACCTAAATCTTTATTAGTATTTTTTATTTATTATTGTTGTAATAAACGACGGTATTTTTAGAATAAGCCTAGCATTCATTTCAGCATTTTTATATTATTTGGCTTATTATTAATATATGAATAAACTGGTTGCTTTTAGTTAGGAACTTTAAATCGATTCCCTTTATTTACCCTTTCGAATTCCAAGTGCCAAAGAAAATGTCCTTCTATTTACATTTTGATTAGAAATTGATTGGGTTGTATCCTGTGAAGGATTGCTTACGTATTCATTAAAAATGAAATCAAACCCAGAACGTAGTTCGAAAATAAAAAATGTAAAAGAATAAATATTCGAAGCAAGAGCTTGTAATAAACATAGGGAATAAGCATGGTGCTTTACTTACTCTTAACAATGCAATTAAGTTATTTTGATGATACTGAGGATGAAAACTAAAAATGCCAGAACGCAAGAGCGAGGTGGCACGCATTTCGAAGCCGGCCAGGGTCGTGTATTACGTGTCGCGGGAGCGGCACGTGGATCCCGTGGGGTGCGTTTTTTAGGTCTATTCTAAGGGTACTATCTCTTGAGTTGGTCTAGATTAGTCGGATTTGAATGTTTGGTTTATTTACCTATTATTAGACTCCTCTAATAGTGAACTAATTAACTTCTTAATTATTTGTTTTTAAGATCTAGTGCATGCATAACAAAATAAGAGATTTATGAGAAAAACAATGTCCCTTACATTGTAAATTTCGGATTTATGGGCAGAAGTAAGGTCTGCTACCTTCACTTGTTCTTGAGCTATAATTAGTATTAGGATGATCCTCCTAAGACTCCAAGTATAGAAGACACTCCAATAAGTTGCACTCAAGATGTAAACCCAAATATTCCTACTAATATTAACTAGATATGTAGTAGAAATGCTCCCTTAATATTACTAATATTTCTAGTATTACTACTACTTGTAATAGTAGATTAGTATTAGTGTGTAGGAGGATTTTTAGAGGTTTTTCTAAGTGTAGATAAGTTTGTATGTAAGAATGAAAAGTTGAGAGAAAGATGAACAAGACCAAATGCCTTCTCACTCTCTATATGGCCGGCCAACCTACTACATTAGTAGGAGTTTTTCTCTTATTTTTATTCTTTTATTGCAAGCTTAGTTTAGGTTTAGGCTAGGGTGTAAGATATAGGTGTAGGCAAGCATAGTAGTGTCATTATCATGCATTTTTTAACACAATTTTGAACAAAATAAAATGGTATCTTTTGCTCTCATAAAACCGGCCACATGATGGACTCTTAGTCCATTTTTGCCTTTTGACATTTGTCCCACAAATGCTTATAAGTCACATGTTCAATTATCTTACATAATTAATTATTAATGTAATCATTTAAAAATTAAATATTATAATTAATAATATAATACACACTCCACTTTTGAGTAGTATACTACCATTATATCAATATATAATGGGTCCTACAATTGCTAGTTACTTAAAATTACAACTCTTTGTAACTTTAAATAACCAATTACCTCTACCTCAAAACTTATATAAAACCTCAACTAATTTAGTAACTTAACATTTAATTACGAAATTAAATCTTATTTAATCATATTACAATAGACGTAAAATCTAACTCACGTAATTAAGGAATTAATTAATCTGTATCGCATACAAGTAACTAAATATCTATTTGGGCCTCATCCTATAGGTGTGACCTAAAGGGATCAACTGACCACCACCGTCATAAGACAGTAATGTCAAACTCTAGTTAGCCAATCATTACCGATTAATGATGATCAGTTGATTATATAATGAATCATCCCTTACATATTCTTAATATGAGATTTAATTGTGATATTAAATCATGTGATCGCACTATTGTTGAGGACACATATTCCAACAATCTCCCACTTGTCCGAGACAAGTGTGCGTCACCAATTCTCTTGTCCTATTACAATCTCTCACTTAATGCAAGGTGTCTCGCAGGTCGTACTTGCACTTGATCATATCTTGAGTGGTTTCCTCGATCTGGAGTGTAACTGTCTGACCGGAATTATCTACCATAGATACCTTCTGAGCGTGGCCACGCATTTTCAGTTCACTACTCCTCGAGTGGCCTTGAGATTTTAAACAACCCTGACAAGGGGTGGACAATTCCTATCGCACTATTCCCTTTGTTTAGCCACAGTTCGTCATAATCCAAAATATACCCATTTGACCTCATTTACGACAGTCGTAGAGCATAAATCAAAGCTAATCTGAAATTTGTGCCAACTTGGGCGAATAGTCTCTAGTTAAAAGAATTGACTCATAAGAATACTATAGCAGTTCTTGCCACGACCAGGCTTTATGAATTACCAGAACTCTATAAGCGGTCACTGCCCGACAGAGTGTCCCATACAGTCTGCCTATGTGATCGACTAGTCATCCCATATGACTCTATGGCACTTGAACTTGACATCAATTGCATCACACTCTAGTCACTTCGAGACGTCACCTCTTATAAGTAACTAGGGGCGAATACCATGTTAATCCAGTTCACTTTAATAGGATTCAATTTGTCTCTACAACCCATTTGGATTTAACAAAGTAATGGGCGAGTTTAATAAAACTCAAACGATAAATGCGATTATCATATATGAATAGTCAATACTCTATTACTATTTCATATCTTATAATCTATAGTGTACCTTTTACACTTGTTAAAATGCAAAAAAAGCTTGGCAAGTGGATATACCATATGGATATATTCCAACTTTATTAATTGATATTTCCTTCTATTCAATGTTATTTCTAATAACATGAATTTATCTAAGTATATGTCTAGTCTTCTTACCGAACTTGGTCTCTTTAACTTGAAAGATGCTCTCACTGTTATCGCATAACTTGTGATAAAGTCATTTGTAGAGGGATTCACCCTTAATCCCTATTTTGACCAACTTATCACAATTTACTTAGATTCTATTTATAGAATTTGCAATGCGCGAAACTAAACCACTTTTCTAGTCTCTTACTCCTAAGTCAATAAGACATCCTAGGATTTCAAAAAATCCCTTTTGGTTTGGAAAATAAAGTTTATGCAACCCTTCAACACATAACTTAGTTTATCATCCAAACATATGAACGAATCCTTAATTCTTCTCAAGAATCTCAAGGATGTTCTTTAAGGCTTTCACAAGCCATATCATGGGAATTATCTTGTTATTGACTTATCATGCTCTAGGCATATATCATATTATGGCATGTGTGTCTGTTGGCATACATGATCATTCTAATGGTGAAAACATTAGCAAACGATTTCATGTAATCAATTACTTAATAGGTTCAGTGAACGACTATGACTCCATTATAGCAATTCCACTTCCATCAACATGAATAACCCATTCAACCTTGTTGGTATTAAACAAATATGAAGGATATTATCCTCATAAGACTCTCAACTTTATGCCAATATTCTCTCACATAGATTCAAAATCTAGAATACTTTGCATCCCTTTCCAAGTCTCCAATCACTCTTTCACAGAAGAGATCATTGGTACATTATTCTCAATAAGTAATATGTCATCAACATATAAGACATGGAAAAACAATTCTAGCTCCCACTTAACTTCATGTATAATCATGATTCTTCAATCATGTGAATGAAACCATTCACTATTATCACATGAACGAAAAGTATAATCCTTTAATGCTTGCTTAAGACCATTCTAGGATCACTTAAGAAAGCTACGCATAAGATGTTATGATTCTTAGATCTTTATCTTAAGGTTTTGTGTTCCAAACACATCCTTCTCTAAATTCCCATTTTAGAAAAGCGTATTTATAATATCATTTGCCATACTTCATCAAAATGAAATATGGCGATTCCTAACATAATTTATCTTGATCAACATCTTTATGTCAATCTTATGCATTTGAGTACTCTAAAGCTCTATTTACCTTTAAAGAGACCCTCGCTTTAAAGTAAATCTACTCTTGAGTAACAATTTTCGGATTGTAATGTTACGGCTCGTATGTAACAAGGTCATAATACTATCACTTTCACAAAGCAATATTTTAACCAATAAGACATGTGCGCTAAACTCCCACTGAACTATGCTTCCACTATATCTTTATAGATTATAGTTCAACTATACTCCCACTCTATAGTTCCATTACTTTCACAAAGTAACACTACAACTATAAGACATGTTTGTGATGATCCAATCTACTCCCACTCTACCTCTCAGAAATACATCTATCTTCTTGAGAGATAGCTTTGTGAGTTACAAACATATATATGGTGGAGTGTTAGGAGTTTATCTAGACTATGCATTAGCTTTTAAAAGGCCATACCTATCATGGCATCTTGATTCATGTGATATGCAAGTCTTATCCATGTCATCTGTTTAATAGACTCTCTATTCTAGGTATCTCCTGGTTTATCATCCGTTTTAGAATAATGTGTCCGTATTGTATCGCAAATTCCCTACTTTATGAGTTCAATAGCTCATCACAACTTTATAATTGATCTTACATTAGTAAGTTGTTACTTTAAGTAACAGTGGCATAAGGAGAATCAAATTCATAGCTTATGGACTTATAATGATCCAATCATCATATTTGTCTACTTGATCAATTTAAGTCGATAATCTTATGTTTCACGATGCAAGTAGTATATGACGAAAATCTTAGAATAAACGGTACGATAAAGCAAGTGACTTGGGTTGCAAACCAAGTCACCAATATCCAAAATACAACCCGTGTTTAAAGGATACAGACAAATTTCCAAGTCACACAAGGAAATCAAAATAGTTCTAAAAATCTCAAATACATCATAAAATCAAAGACAAAGCAAATTAAAGCCAAGCTTCCATAGATCCATCACCACGGTCGGCTACTTCTAGCTTCCCCATGATCCTCTAAGCTTGCTTTTCCTTGCCTTTGTCCTTGCTAGGATGCCCTATTTACAACAAAAAGGGTAATCATCACAACTTGTATCATCATACCAAAGTTGAGATCGAAACATAAAAGATAGGGATAGTCATATACCTACTGGAATAACCCTTCCAGCTTTGATGTCGCCAAGGTATTTTGAACAGTTTCTCTTCCAATGCCCAACACCACAACAGTAGTGGCACTTGTCCCCAGATGAGGCACTATACTTGGGCTTGGAGGAACTAGCTTCACAAGCTTTAGCTTTGTTCCTGTTGGGAGTTCGCTTCTTTCCCTTTTCCCCACTTTTCTTGAAAGTTCCTTTGCTCTTATGATTGACATTGAGCACATCTTTGGTGGAGCTAACACTTAGCCCCATATCCCTTTCGGCTTGCACAAGCATTTTGTGCAACTCATCAAGGGAAACCTTCATATCTTGCGTATTAAAATTCACCCGGAATTGAACATATGCCGAGGGAATGAAGAATCCGATCAATCACGAGTTCCTCGAGAATCTCCACCTTATGCATTTTTAAGGTCTTAACATGCTCCATCAACTTGAGCATATAAGGGCTAACTTTTTGGCCCTCCTTAATGTTGAGATCAAAGAATGCGGAAGCCGCCTCATATTATATGATCCTAGGAGCTCGTGAAAACATGTTCACAAGTTTCATGTAGATCTCATGAGCGGTGCTAATCTTATAGCACTTCTTTGGAGTTCGGCCTCCATTGCAAAGATCAACACATTTTTGATCGCGACCGACTCCTTTTGGTAAACCTCATAGGCTTACTTAGCGGCAGCGGTGGACCTAGCATTAGGTTCAGCGGGAGATGCCTCGGTAAGGTAATGAAGGTTGTCGTCACCCTCCGCGGCCAAGCGAAGTTGTGCGTCCCAATCGGCGAAATTGGACCCATTCTTTTCTAACTTACAACAATCCATGAAGGATCGGAGCCATGACACATTGGTGAGAGTGTTGGAACTAGTGGTTGCGGATGTGATTGTAGTTGCCATTGCAATTGATAAAACGATTTTGACTACAAAATAGGATGTGAAGGAATTAATGAACATCTATCGTTTTGACAATACTTGTAAACATTTTAAACAAGTTTTAAGCATTTATATAGTGACCTCTACCCAACTATTATAAATGATTCCGAGATCCAAATTCATATTAACTCGGGCACGGTGAGCCGATTCATCCCTTATTAATATAACTCGGTGGATTAACCTCTTAATCGATTCTACTTCTAGAACTCTCGGTCGATAAAAATTACTCTAATATTTATCTTTAGCCCGGAACAGATGCGACTACGGTCACGAATACTTCCTTTGAGCTCAATCCAAATTTCGATGTAATAACATTTTATTACCCACTTACCCAACGTAACAACTTTAGTACCCCGGTGAGTCGAGCCTACTTCCTCATGAAATTGGGACTCATGGTTTCTACTATTTGGTAAGGCTAATTCTCAATTATTAATTTGTGAGAGGTCGTATCAATATATTATCTATCATGTTTTAAGTGAACTAAAGCGGTGAACTACGATAATTATAATTGACACGGTCGATGACTCGATATTATATGCATGTGTTGTTATGGCGATTTGGCAATGCATGCAACATATTAAAATAAATGCTAAGCAATAATAATAAATTCCTAGTATAGCCTTCCTAAAATAGAAAATCAAATAATCTATTACATATTCGGAAACCAACTCATTTGGTCCCTTGAATCTTCAAGTGGCACGCCTTCCAAGAACACAGTCTTCATCGGAACACCTTTCCGAATGGCACCGTCTTGAAGAAACTCCATAGTTACAAATAATAATAAAATACAAAGCTATTCCTATTATACAATTGTAAAATGGAAAAACTAATAAAATAAAATAAAAGTGATACGAGATCACATTAAATTACAACCAAATCAATATTCCCTTTCATTACGGGTAATATCGATTAAAACTAAGGCCATACTAAGATAAAATTACATAATTCAAAATTATATAAATAAAAGCCATACAACAATTGAAATATGCAGCATTATAATATGTATCTATCATGCCAAATTATGTGCCAAATCGCCCTATTTAACTTATATCGTATATATAACCCGGTTTTATGGAAATGTGTGATAATAACTTCTTAAAATCACAAATTAACACTTAAATCATATCTAAGCTCAAGTTAATTATCCTAACACTCTTAGGACTCAAAAATTAGTCATCACTCAATTTTTGAAAATAATTCAACTTGATTTAATTTTTATGCTCATTTTTTACCTTAAAATCATAACATTAATGAAATAAATCCAAATTAAATTACAATAATTTCAAAATTTGAATTTTAAATTTTTGAAAATTCTGGAATATTTACATGACACTCATAATGTCAAAAATCATGGTTAAAATTTTTCAAATTAATTTTGAGAAAATATAGTTGCAATTTATCGGTTTTATCTCATAAAACATCTAAACTATCCAAAAATTAATACAATAGATTTTACAACTTTAGATCTGATTAGTGGGATATTTATGCAACCTAAAATAATTTTCTCATGCCATGTAATTCGTTTTAGCTATTTAGGCTAAAATAGTCACTATTTATGCCATTTTTACTCTAAAAATTCATAAATCATGCTAAATGAGATCATTTCATCTCAAAATTTACATACACTCTGTAAATCATGCATGTGACAATATATTAAAATCTTATGGGCTAATTCGAAATTTAACTATTTTTAACCATTTTACCTCTTTTAATCCATTTTTATCTCATAAAAATCATAAATCATGCAATATTAATCCAATTAATACGAGATTTTACACACTACTTGAAAAATATGCATGTGAGGTCATATAAAATTTTCACGGTCATAGAGTAAGCTTAACCATTTTTAGTCATTTAACCTCTATTTATGCCATTTTCACGGTCATAGAGTAAGCTTAACCATTTTTAGTCATTTAACCTCGATTAAGAGGTTAATCCACCGAGTTATATTAATAAGGGATGAATCGGCTCACCGTGCCCGAGTTAATATGAATTTGGATCTCGGAATCATTTATAATAGTTGGGTAGAGGTCACTATATAAATGCTTAAAACTTGTTTAAAATGTTTACAAGTATTGTCAAAACGATAGATGTTCATTAATTCCTTCACTTCCTATTTTGTAGTCAAAATCGTTTTATCAATTGCAATGGCAACTACAATCACATCCGCAACCACTAGTTCCAACACTCTCACCAATGTGTCATGGCTCCGATCCTTCATGGATTATTGTAAGTTAGAAAACAATGGGTCCAACTTCGCCGATTGGGACGCACAACTTCGCTAGGCCACGGAGGGTGACGACAAGCTTCATTACCTTACCGAGGCATCTCCCGCTGAACCTAATGCTAGGTCCACCACTGCCGCTAAGCAAGCCTATGAGGTTTACCAAAAGGAGTCGGTCGCGATCAAAAATGTGTTGATCTTTGCAATGGAGGCCGAACTCCAAAGAAGTGCTATAAAGATTAGCACCGCTCATGAGATCTACATGAAACTTGTGAACATGTTTTCACGAGCTCCTAGGATCATATAATATGAGGCGGCTTCCGCATTCTTTGATCTCAACATTAAGGAGGGCCAAAAAGTTAGCCCTCATATGCTCAAGTTGATGGAGCATGTTGAGACCTTAAAAATGCATAAGGTGGAGATTCTCGAGGAACTCGTGATTGATCGGATTCTTCATTCCCTCAACAATAGGCATATGTTCAATTCCGAGTAAATTTTAATATGCAAGATAAGAAGGTTTCCCTTGATGAGTTGCACAAAATGCTTGTGCAACCCGAAAGGGATATGGGGCTAAGTGTTAGCTCCACCAAAGATTTGCTCAATGTCAATCATAAGAGCAAGGGAACTTTCAAGAAGAGTGGGAACAAGGGAAAGAAGCGAACTCCCAACAAGAAGAAAGGTAAAGCTTGTGAAGCTAGTTCCTCCAAGCCCAAGTACAGTGCCTCCTCCGGGAACAAGTGCCACTATTGTTGTGGTGTTGGGCATTGGAAGAGAAACTGTTCCAAATACCTTGGCGACATTAAAGCTGGAAAGGTTATTCCATTAGGTATATAACTATCCCTATCTCTTATGTTTAAATCTCAACTTTGGTATGATGATACAAGTTGTGATGATTACCCTTTTTATTGTAAATAGGGCATCCTAGCAAGGACAAAGGCAAGGAAAAGCAAGCTTAGAGGATCATGAGGGAAGCTAGAGGTAGCTGACCGTGGTGATGAATCTATGGAAGCTTGGCTTCAATTTGCTTTGTCTTCAATTTTATGATGTATTTGAGATTTTTAGAACTATTTTAATTTCCTTGTGTGACTTGGAAATTGGTTTGTACCCTTTAAACAATTGTTGTGCTTTGGATATTTGTGATTTGGTTTTCAACCTAAGTCACTTATTTTATCATATTATTTGTTCTAAAATCATCATCATATATTACTTATATAGTGAAACATTAGATTAACAACTCAAATTGATCAAATAGACAATTATGGTGATTAGATCATTATATGTCCATAAGCTTTGAATTTGATTCTCCTTATATCATTGTTACTAAAAGTAACAACTTACTTATGTAAGATCAATTATAAAGTTGTGATGAGCTATTGAACTCATTAAAAAGGGAATTTACGATACAATACGGACACATTATTCTAAACGGATGGTCAACCAGGAGATACCTAAAATAGAGAGTTTATTTATCAAATCACATGGATCAGACACGCATATGACATGAATCAAACTGCCATGATAGAGATGGTATTTTTATGTGTTAATACGTCAATCTAGACAAACTTCCAATTACTTCACGATATATGTTTGTAACTCACAAAGCTATCTCTTAAGAAGATAGAGGTATTTCTAAGAGATATAGTGGGAGTAGATTTGATCATTACAAACATGTCTTATAGTTAAAGTGTTACTTTGTGAAAGTAATGGAACTATAATATATAAAGATAGAGTGGGAGTATAGTTCAGTGGGAGTTTATCGCACATGTCTTATTGGTTAAAATATTGCTTTGTGAAAGTACACACGAGCCGTAGCACTACAATCCGAAAATTGTTACTCAAGAGTAGATTTACTTTAAAGCGAGGGTCTCTTTAAAGGTAAAGAGAGCTTTAGAGTACTCAAATGCATAAGATTGACATAAAGATGTTGATCAAGATTAATTATGTTAGGAATTGCCGCATTTCATTTTAATGAAGAATGGCAAATAAAAAATCGCTTTTCTAAAATGGGAATTTAGAGAAGGAAGTGTTTGGAACACAAAAAACCTTAGATAAAGATTTAAGACTCCTAACATCTTATGCGTAATTTTCTTAAGTGATCCTAGAATGATCTTAAGTAAGCACTAAAGGATTATACTTTTCGTTCATGTGATAATGGTGAATGGTTTCATTCACATGATTGAAGAATCATGATTATACATGAAGTTAAGTGGGAGCTAGAATTGTTCTCCTTGTCTTATATGTTGATAACATATTACTTATTGAGAATAATGTACCAATGCTCTCTTCTCTGAAAGAGTGATTGGAGACTTGGAAAGGGATGCAAAGTATTCTAGATTTTGAATCTATGTGAGAGAATATTGGCATAGAGTTGAGAGTCTTATGAGGATAAGATCTTTCATATCTATTGTACATCAACAAAGTTGAATAGGCTGTTCATGTTGATGGAAGTGGAATTACTATGATGGAGTCATAGTCATTCACTGAACCTATTAAGTTGTTGATCACATGAAATCGATTACTAATTTTTCCGCCATTAGAACGCTCATGTATGCCAATAGTCGCACGTGCTGTGATGAACCATATGTTAGGATCATGATGAGTCAATAACAAGTTAATTTCTAAGATGGTCTTGTGAAAGTCTTAAAGAACAATTGAAGACTTGTTCATATGTTTGGATGATAAACTAAGTTAGGTGTTGAAGGGTTGCACAAACTTTAGTTTTCAAACTCAAAGGGATTTGTTGAAATCCTAGGATATCTTATTGACTTAGGAGTAAGAGACTAAGAAAAGTGTTTTAGTTTCGCGCATTGCAAATTCTACAAAAGGAATCTAAGTAAATTGTGATAAAATGGTCAACGTAGGGATTAAGGGTGAATCCCTCAGCGAATGACTTTGTCACAAGTTATGCGATAACAGTGGGAGCATCTTTCAAGTAAAAGAGCCCAAGTCTAGCAAGAAGAATAGACAAATACTTAGAAATGAATTCAAGTTATTAGAAATAACATTGAATTAAAGGAAATAGCAATTGACAAAGTTAGAATATATGGATATAGGGTATATCCACTTGCCAAGCTTTTATTGAATTTTAACTAGTGTTAATAATACACTAAAGATTATAAGATATGAAGTAGTAATAGTGTATTGACAATTCATACATGATAATCGCATTTATCGTTTGAGTGGGAGATTGTAATAAGACAAGAGAAATGGTGACGCACACTTGTCTCAAACAAGTGGGAGATTGTTGGAATATGTGTCCTCAACAATAGTGCGATCACATGATTTAATATCATAATTAAATCTCATAATAAGAATACGAAAGGGGTGATAAATTAAATAGTCAACTGATCAACATTAATCGGTAATGATTGGCTTACTAGAGTTTGACGTTACTGTCGTAGGACGGTGGTGGTCAGTTGATCCCTTAAGGTCACACCTAAAGGATGGTGCCTTTATCAGTAAAGTTGATTAATTGTATGACGATACAAGTTAATCAATTCCTTAAAATTGAACAATTCAATTGTAAGAGAGAATATTAATATCTTATTGTAATGGGATTAAATAAGATTTATTTTAGTAATTGAAATACTTTATTACTAAAATTGATTATTGTTTGAGAAACAATAGAGATAAGAATGAATGGTTAATTATAACTGCAAGATGTTGTGAATTATAATTATAAAACCCATTTTATTTATGTGATCAAGTATCACTAGTCAATTTGTTGTATGTAATTTAATTAATTTATAAAATAATATTTATGTGATAAATATGCATTAAATTAATTAATAACATGTGACATACTACATGTGACATATTGTGTGACAAATGACAAATTGACAAAATAAAATGGTAGTCCATTTTATGTGATGTGGACCGAAATATGGAGGGACAAGTGATGGATTGTGTTTGTTTTATTTTATAAAATAAAGTAGGTGTAATCATGCCTATGCATGATAGCCTTACACATCAACTCCTTGTGAAGACAAAAAGCATAAAGAAAAGATGTCATCCCTTGGCATATGCTCCCCCCTCCACCGGTTTTCATGTACAAAAAGAGGAGATTTTCTTCTCTTATTTGTATCATTCATTTTATTATATACCCATGCAACTTTCCTCTCACATTTGTAGTTTGTCTTTCTCCAAAAATATGAGAAGATTCAATCTAAATTGTTCAAAGAAATTACTAATATTATTAGTTTAATATAGGAGTATTAGTAATAAATTTTAAGGTAGACTACTAAAAAAATATCTAGCAAATATTATTTAGTAGTGATAAGGGCTAATCTTGGGTGCAATCAAGAGGAGAATCTCTACATTGGGATTTTTGGAGGATCATCCAACATTTTAAGCTCAAGAACAAATAAGGAAGGTGACCTTATTTGTGCCCAAAATTTCGAACCATCCTACAATGTAAGGGACATTGTTTTTCTTATAAATCTCTTATTTTGTTATGCATGCACTAGATCTAAACAACAAATAATTAAGAAGTTAATTAGTTCACTATTAGAGGAGTCTAATAATAGGTATATGAACCTAACAGAGCCGCCATGGACTCGGAGTCTCTTGATGCCTAAACTGATTGCTGCTTGTAAACTGATGAGGCAGGCCTCATATTCCGCCGCGTTATTAGTCACCTTGAAGTCGAGTTTGACAGAAATTGGTGTTGCTCGCCTTCAGGAGAAATGAGAAACACTCCTATACCGTATCCTCTGAGGTTGGAATCCCCATCGAAGTAGAGGTCCCATGATTCTGCATTGGTGTGTAGAATATCTTCGTCTGGAAATGACCATGTATCTATTACTTGGGTATCAAGTATTGGGTTGTCTGCGAAGCATTCGGCTACTACTCGTCCTTTAATGACCTTCAGAGGTACATATTTGAGATTGAACTCCGAGAGCATCAAAGTCCATCTCGCCAAACGTTCATTTAAGACGGGTTTTTTGAAATGAATTTGATAGGGTCCATTTTCGAGTACACCTTGACGGAGTAGCTAAGCATATAATGACGTAACTTCTTGGCTGCCATAATAAGAGCAAGGCATGTCTTTTCAAGTGGTGTATACTTAGTCGCATATTCCAAGAACTTCTTGCTAAGGTAGTAGATAACTCTTTCCTCTTTCCCGACGGTCTGTGTGATCTTAGCCCCCATGGCTGTTTCTATGACTGTGAGGTACAGAGATAGAGGTTAGTCTTTCAGCGGTGGCATTAGAACAGGTGGCTTGGCCAAGATCTCCTTGATTCTATCAAATGCCTTTTGACAATCATCGTCCAACATGGCGTGGTCCGTTTTCTTGAGCTTCTTGAATATGGGTTTTCAAATCATAGTGAGCTTTGAAATGAAGTGGCTTATATATTGTACCTTGTCCAGGAATCCTCGAACTTCCTTTTCTGTCTGCGGCTGTGGCATCTCGATTAGAGCTTTGATCTTGGATGGATTAATCTCTATTCCCCTCTGACTAACTACATATTCCAATAGTTTGCCGGATGTGACTCCGAATGCGCATTTCTGAGGATTAAGTCTCATGTTGTACTTGCGTAATCTGAGAAAGAATTTGCGATGGTTGGCGATGTGACCTTGCCAATCCTTGGTTTTGATGATCATGTCATCTACATATACTTCTACTTCTTTGTGCATCATGTCATGCAACAAGGTAGTCGCGGTGCTATGATATGTTGCTCCAGTATTGATTAACCCTAAGGGCATAACGGTGTAGCAATGAGTACCCCACTAAGTGACGAACGCCGTTTTATGCATAGCTTCTTCAACCATTTTGATCTGATTATATTCTGCATACCCATTCATGAAAGAAAGAAGTGCGATCTGCTGTATTATCTAGTAGTATGTCGATGTGTGGTAGTGGGAAATCGTATTTTAGACTTGCCTTGTTCAAATCTCTGAAATCAACACAAACCCGGATTCGCCCATCCTTTTTGGGTACGGGGACTATGTTAGCCACCCAGTCTAAGTACTCGGAAACTTTGATGAACCCGGCTTTGATTTTCTTGTCCACTTCCTCCTTAATCTTGAGAGCCTATTCTGTTCTCATTCGACGAAGATTCTGTTTTATAGGTTTGAAACCTGGCTTGATTGGGATTCGATGTTCTGCAATATCCCTGTCTATCCCTGGCATTGTTAGGATCATATACCTATTATTAGACTCTTCTAATAGTGAACTAATTAACATATTAATATGAGTTCATAAGATCTAGTGCATGCATAACTAAATAAGGTAGGAAATGAGAAAACAATGATTCTTACATTGTTATTTTCGGATTTTTGGGCACAACTAAGGTCTCCTACCTTCACTTGTTCTTGAGCTATGATGAGTATTAGGATGATCCTCCAAGACTCTATATTAGGAGCCCTCCTTTTGATTGCACCCAAGATTAGCCCTTATCACTACTAAATAATATTAGCTAGATATTTATTTAGTAATCTACCTTAAAATTGACTACTAATACTCATATATTACATTAATACTATTAGTAGTTTTTATGAACAATTTGGATCAAAACTTCTCAAGTTTTTAGAAAGAAAACTATGAATGAGAGAAGTTTTGCATGTGATGAATGTAAGCATCTTTTAGAGAGAATAAGTGAGAAAAATAAGAACAACAAAAGTGTTCTCCTCTCTCAAGTGGTCCGGCCACTTATGCTCTTTTAAGAGCAATTTTTCTTCTCAAAAAATCTCATGCAAAAGCTTTATTGATAGTCTCATATATGGTAGAGGCAACATGACAAGTGTAGTTGGTGTCATAAGCTTTTTAGACAAAATAGAAGACTTAGGACAAGTGTCCTATCTCCTCCAAAAACCGGTGCCATGCTCTTATTATGGTCCATTTTTGTCTTATAATATTTGTCCCACAAATGCTTATAAGTCTTATGTTTAATTATCTTACAAAATTAAATATTAAATTGATCATACAACAATTATGTGACAAATTAATAAACATATATTCACTCAACATATTGAGTAATATTTTATCATTATATCAACATATAATGGGTCCCATAATAGCTAGTTAGTTAAATTTACAATCTCTTGTAAATGTAAATAACTAATTACTTCTACCTCGAAACATTTATAAAACCTCAACATAATTTAGTGAATTAATATATTAATCCACTAAATCGAATCTTATTTAATTACATTACAATAAGATACATATTCCCTCTCAAAAATATAAATTGTTCTTAATTAAGGAATTAATTAACTTGTATCAATATACAACTAATTAACTTTACTGATAAGGGCATCATCCTTTAGGTGTGTGTAACACCCCCATTTATCCAAGAGCCTTAACTAGGCCTTCCTAGATAAATAAGAGCATTACCATCTCGGTTTCCCGAGGTAATGAATAACAAAGTCCAACTCACCAAAGTACTTTATATAAAAACTTAATGATTTCATGTTTATTACAAATTAACCAACTAAAACTTAATTCAAACTATTTACAACTCGCAGCGGAAATAAATAAAGTGATATAATTGTTCTATGTGATCTAGACTTCAACTATGGTCCAAGTTGAGCTCTCATCCCAATGCTCCCGAGTCAGCTAATCTTTAGTACCTGTCAAATCTGCTCCCCATAAAACGGTTCACCGCAGGTGTTCACGAATACATAGTCAACCACGAGGTTGAGTAGGAATAACCAACAATAAGTCAAAGTGAAATGATATGATATATAATGCAAACACAATTGTGCTCATCACCCGAAACATGCTCATCACCCGAAACACCCGTTCATCCCGCCAATCCCTGGCCCGGGGTATTCATCATTCCAACCGAAGTTGAAGTATTCACCATCCCAACCGAAGTTGAGGTATTCATCATCCCAACCGAAGTTGAGGTATTCACCATCCCAACCAAAGTTGAGGTATTCATTTATACACCATGCCAGTTATAAAAACCATCTCAGACACGAGCTGAGGTATCCAATGCAAACGAAATTCCAATATAAATAATCAATAATAAACAATCTAAAGATATATAATCCACATCCATTAATCCATCCAATTTCACAATACTTTTATAAATTCCACAAACCAACAAAGACAAAACGAGTTGAGTAGTTATCCTACCTTTTCGCAAATCTTCGAGTCACGCGAGTCACACAAGCAATCAAAATTGATTCTTTACCAATTCATAACCTACATAACATAATTATGTACAATTACTTTATAACCAATAATCAACCAACTAATCATGCACTTATCCTATTCACATCACGTCCTAATCCTTTTGACAACTTCAAAGCTAAATCTCTAATTCTACCGTTTTACAGCACTGTTCAGTCTCGCTATAAAATTTATAATTAATTCATCAAAAATCAAAACGATGCAAGACAAGTGAGGTTGGAACCCTAAGACACATATCTACAATTCTTGTGAGACTTTCTTCAAATTCCAGACTTGTCAGGGTTTTCTTGAAGGAATCATAAATACTGACGAACTCTGTCGCATAAAAAGTATTGACCTCTAAAATAAGTTTAACAAATCCTTTTCAAGTGAAACAAAAGCCTAACATCATCTAGACTCTCCAATTTTAATTTTTGCAAAAGACCCAACTCAATTTCAATTTATAAATTAGGTTTCCAAAATAAACTTTAGACCATTAGTGCATTCGCGGATAAGCAGTCGACATGTTCATAACGAATTTATTCTGAAAAATCTACACGTTCAATTGCTACGGAATTTTACAGGTATCAACAAGACTTGAAAATAACCTAAGTCTATTGTTTACGTTTTTGAAGACAACGACTTTAAGATAGTCTGGTAGTTCGTTTAAGACAACTTACAGATTTATTGAATTGCTGTAACTTTATTCTAAACATTGAAAGATTAAAGATGAACTTACAAAATAAAAGATGATGAACTTCTCTTCTTTTTTTTTTCCTTTTAATTCTCTCTCTATTTTATGTGATATTATGAGTTTTTATGTGGAATAAGGATTTATGGTTAGGTTAGCCTTGCTTATATACTAGTAAGGTAGTATTATTTTAAGAAAGTTTCTCTCTTTATTATTATTATACTAGTCTTACCATAAGTAGGATTACCATACATCTCTTTTACTAATTTAATTATTAAGATATTAATATAATTATTATTACTTTCCCATATTATTATTATTTCCATATTATTTATTATTAATTCCCGATATAAAAATCCGATCACACCCATACTATACTAATAAATTTCGGTCCATATAATAATGGCACACGGCCCAAAGCACAAATATAAGCTAAGCCCAATTCCCGACTTGGATGCTTAATTTATTATTTAATTAACGTCTTACCTTTACTTATTATTAGAAATGTCTTTAATTAATTATTAATGTACATAAATTATTATCAAAATACGGGGTATTACAGTCTTCCCCCCTTAAAATGAACTTCGTCCCGAAGTTCGCCCATAACTACTACAACAACACCTATAAACATCCACACAACTGAGCACTATCCAACTTATGATAACACAATTATCCATTACGATTATCAACCACACCAATCTTATCACAAGGTATCACAATAATAACTCAAAACATTCGTAGTATTACATTCCTTCCCCCTAAAAATAAACTTCGTCCTCGAAGTTCGAGATAACAACCAACGGAAATAATTAGACCATTTATCACCAGAACATATAATACACATTGTAACATAAGACGATTATTATTTTCAACAGAACATCGATTGATGGCATAATTAATTTTAAACAGCAAAACCACATTGTATAGTATATTCGAACCAATCTTTATTTAAACTCACCTACTTTACTTAACTATCGACGAATACATTGCCAGACTAAATAATAATCTATAACAAAATACGCCTAATTTTTTAGTATAATGATCACTTAAGCCAATGAGGTACTATCCACCCTTCCTTCATAATTGATTTAAATTTATTTTTCGTTCATTTTAATCCTTACCTAACGTCATCTAACTTAAGCATGGATGCAATTATCGTGAACATATATATGGCTTAGGGCAACACATTCCGCATATCACTAGACATGTTATTCTACTTCACATAATTGACAAAATCAAATATAATGTTCAAGAGATAAAAAACAAAACTTGTTATACATTTTACATGTTATAACTTCTAACCATCTTCAAGGCTAGGAAAACACGTCATAACTCCTAACAATCATTAATACATAATAACATAACTACTTATTAAGAACATATACTTTTTAGAAAAATACAGAAAGTTAGTAAACCATGATAAAAAGAATGAAGGCCAAAGCTCATAAGATCAATTTATAATGCATTTTACAAACTACTTGGTCGAAAGTAAATTTTACAAAGAACTTGTCAGAAACTTAGGTCAAATTATAAAAATCACTATTAATTGTTAAAAATTTAAATTGCGACGTGGCTTATCAATTTGAAAACTTACATGAGTCTATTAAACAGTAGAGTAGGAATTATAATAAATCATTAAGTATTTTTTAAATGACAATTTTTACAAAAACATGGGACGAAATTATAACTGTACAGGAATATTCCGACCACTGCCCATTAAAATATTTATTTCTCCTAAACCGTATATTATTTGAACATGATACTAGTGGCATATGAAAGATAACTCACAAAGGTATCACACATAAAAATCTCGGGTAAGAATTTTAAACAAACAGTAAATGGCAGCCAAAACAATCAAGGGTAAAAATCTTGTGAAATCAACCAAAATCGCATTCTTCACAATTTTACACAACAATTAATACCTCACATGCTTAATCATATTCACTCCTTCCACATACATGCCCACATACTTCCTCATATCAACATGCTTAAAACAATGCTTAAAATAAATCATGTCACACCCCTCCACCGTAAAATAAGGTTACGCCCCAGTAACCACAACCATTAATGACAACAATACGCAACCAAGACAAACAAAATTCCTAAGAGAAATATACTATATTCATTTTAAATTACCCCACACTCTCAAGTATTCTCTCAAGGTTCCCGGTTCAAAATTGGAAGGGCCAAGGTACGAATTAAGGCTAGCTTCTTAACCGCACTAAGAGGGGCTCCTAACAGTTTTTACCCGGGGTTCATTTTATTTAGACACATCCTAAGTTGATTATTATTCATTAGTTAGGCCTGAGGATCGTTTTGCTCTGATACCACTTTGTAACACTCCCATTTATCCAAGAGCCTTAACTAGGCCTTCCTAGATAAATAAGAGCATTACCATCTCGGTTTCCCGAGGTAATGAATAACAAAGTTCAACTCACCAAAGTACTTTATATAAAAACTTAATGATTTCATGTTTATTACAAATTAACCAACTAAAACTTAATTCAAACTATTTACAACTCGCAGCTGAAATAAATAAAGTGATATAATTGTTCTATGTGATCTAGACTTCAACTATGGTCCAAGTCGATCTCTCATCCCAATGCTCCCGAGTCAGCTAATCTTTAGTACCTGTCAAATCTGCTCCCCATAAAACGGTTCATCGCAGGTGTTCACGAATACATAGTCAACCACGAGGTTGAGTAGGAATAACCAACAACAAGTCAAAGTGAAATGATATGATATATAATGCAAACACAATTGTGCTCATCACCCGAAACACCCGTTCATCCCGCCAATCCCGGCCCGGTATTCATCATTCCAACCGAAGTTGAAGTATTCACCATCCCAACCGAAGTTGAGGTATTCATCATCCCAACCGAAGTTGAGGTATTCACCATCCCAACCAAAGTTGAGGTATTCATTTATACACCATGCCAGTTATAAAAACCATCTCAGACACGAGCTGAGGTATCCAATGCAAACGAAATTCCAATATAAATAATCAATAATAAACAATCTAAAGATATATAATCCACATCCATTAATCCATCCAATTTCACAATACTTTTATAAATTCCACAAACCAACAAAGACAAAACGAGTTGAGTAGTTATCCTACCTTTTCGCAAATCTTCGAGTCACGCGAGTCACACAAGCAATCAAAATTGATTCTTTACCAATTCATAACCTACATAACATAATTATGTACAATTACTTTATAACCAATAATCAACCAACTAATCATGCACTTATCCTATTCACATCACGTCCTAATCCTTTTGACAACTTCAAAGCTAAATCTCTAATTCTACCGTTTTACAGCACTGTTCAGTCTCGCTATAAAATTCATAATTAATTCATCAAAAATCAAAACGATGCAAGACAAGTGAGGTTGGAACCCTAAGATACATATCTACAATTCTTGTGAAACAGACTTTCTTCAAATTCCAGACTTATCAGGGTTTTCTTGAAGGAATCATAAATCTCCATTTAACTCCGTCGCATAAAAAGTATTGACCTCTAAAATAAGTTTAACAAATCCTTTTCAAGTGAAACAAAAGCCTAACATCATCTAGACTCTCCAATTTTAATTTTTGCAAAAGACCCAACTCAATTTCAATTTATAAATTAGGTTTCCAAAATAAACTTTAGACCACTAGTGCATTCGCGGATTCGCAGTCGACATGTTCATAACGAATTTATTCTGAAAAATCTACACGTTCAATTGCTACGGAATTTTACAGGCATCAACAAGACTTGAAAATAACCTAAGTCTATTGTTTACGTTTTTGAAGACAACGACTTTAAGATAGTCTGGTAGTCCGTTTAAGAAAACTTACAGATTTATTGAATTGCTGTAACTTTATTCTAAAAATTGAAAGATTAAAGATGAACTTACAAAATAAAAAGTGATGAACTTCTCTTCTTTTTTTTTTCCTTTTAATTCTCTCTCTCTTTTATGTGATATTATGAGTTTTTATGTGGAATAAGGATTTATGGTTAGGTTAGCCTTGCTTATATACTAGTAAGGTAGTATTATTTTAGGAAAGTTTCTCTCTTTATTATTATTATACTAGTCTTACCATAAGTAGGATTACCATACATCTCTTTTACTAATTTAATTATTAAGATATTAATATAATTATTATTACTTTACCATATTATTATTATTTCCATATTATTTATTATTAATTCCCGATATAAAAACCCGATCACACCCATACTATACTAATAAATTTCGGTCCATATAATAATGGCACACATCCCAAAGCACAAATATAAGCTAAGCCCAATTCCCGACTTGGATGCTTAATTTATTATTTAATTAACGTCTTACCTTTACTTATTATTAGAAATGTCTTTAATCAATTATTAATGTACATAAATTATTCTCAGAAATTATTATCAAAATACGGGGTATTACAGTCTTCCCCCCTTAAAATGAACTTTGTCCCGAAGTTCGCCTATAACTACTACAACAACACTTATAAACATCCACACAACTGAGCACTATCCAACTTATGATAACACAATTATCCATTTACGATTATCAACCACACCAATCTTATCACAAGGTATCACAACAATAAATCAAAACATTCGTAGTATTACAGTGTGACCTTAAGGGATTAACTGATCACCACCGTCAACACGACAGTAACGTCAAACTCTAGCAAGCGAATCGTTACCGATTAATGTTGATCAGTTGACTATTTAATTATCATCCCTTTCGTATTCTTATTATGAGATTTAATAATGATTTTAAATCATGTGATCGCACTATTGTTGAGGACACATACTCCAACAGGCATATCTTTGTAGGACCAAGCGTAAACATCTTTGAATATGTGAAGGATGTCGATGAAGCGAGCTCTTTCATTTGGGTCTAGGGTTGTCCCTATCCTAAATTAATGGGGTTCTAAATCTGTCTCTATGTTGATAGGTTCAGTGTTCGCTATTATTGGTGCCCCTTTCCCTTCCTCTAGTATTTCTTTAATTATGTAGGGAGGTAGTTCGATTGAGTGGGTCAGGATAATCCTCAGTATCATCGTAAACAGAATTGAAATCAAGATAACACGAAGAGTAAGCAGAATCATATTTATTCATATTAATATTTGAAAATAGCTGAAACAAAGAAGCCATCTGCGCGGTAGTCAGTGGCAGCAAGAGGACAGTTGTTGGGGCATTCCCCAGCTATTGTTACTAGACAATGCTAAGCTATGAGAAACGATGGATTGGGAAGTGACAACAGGAGGAGACTCTCTAACGACTTCTCTAGACTTAGACTCGGTTTTCAACTCGGACTCTGACTCAGTTTCAAACTCGTCATCTTTTGGTTCTCCTTTGAACATCTCTTTTCTCGGTTGTGAGCTTGAAGAGCCTTCCCGGTTATTGGTCCATTTGATTGATTTTCTCCATCCTCTCTTCGATTGGCTGGATTTGCATCCGTGATGAGCGTTGAAGGGTTGAAATGGTCATCCATTTATCATGGTAATAATCTCATCTTGGGCTGCTTTAACGAATCGATCTTCCCCAGACAAAAGGCTGACATCTTGTTCGTCGAGACAAGGTGTCGGATGAGCTTTGACGGTAGGAACCACTTCTTGAGGAATGAAATAGCAATCATGGAACACTTCGATCCCAGTTAGCTTGTTGCCTTTGAAAATCCAAGGTTCAGAAAACCCATGAAAAGATTCATGGTCTCCTTCCTTGACGAAGTACCCATTTAGTGTAGGGTGATATGGTCGCATTTGGACTCCTCGATGTTTGCGATCGTGAACTTGAGCGAGCATTTCGAAAGCTTCTGTCTTTGTAGGCTTATATCCCAATCCTGGCGGTATCTTCTGGGAGTGACCTTCTTTGAAAGGTAGGAAGGTGTTGTTCCGAATAGGGTTTAGTGGCATTTCTGGGAAGTATCCCTGGGATTTGAGTATTAGATTGACCACTAGGTTAGAATATGGGTTGAAGTATAGAGGAGCCAAATCACTTTCTACAATGTTGATGATCTTGAATCCTCCTAACTCGTGCACTGGATCTGACACGACTTGATTGCTGGACATTTTCTCGATTACTGCTTTGATAGGTGACGAAGTGATCGTCACTACTCGACCATCTAAAGGGATCTTGATCTTTTGATGAAGTGTAGATGTCAAAGCTTTGGAAGCGTGAATCCATGGCCTCCCTAGAAGTATGTTAAAAGAGGCCTTGATGTCTACTATCTGGAAATTGACCTTTGTTTCGATTGGTCCAGTGGTTATAGGAAGATTGATGAGGCCTATCACTTTGCGCCGCGTCCCATCATATGTGCAAGCACCCTGGTTAGTCGGGGTCCATTCCGTCTCTTTCATGCCTAGCTTGTAAGCTGTTTTCAGTGGTATGACGTTTACTGCGGAGCCGTCATCCACTAGTGTCATGGGTACATTCTTTTTAAGACATGTGACAGTGATGTACAAGGCCAGATTGTGAGTGACACCGAAAGGTGGCAAATCTTTATCTGAGAAAGTAACTGGGTTACTTAGCTTGATTGAGTCCTGGAGGACTAGATTGACCACATCATCAGGAGTAGAGTCAGGTGCTATATTGAGCTTAGCTAATGCTTGAACTAAAGCTTGGAGACATGGAAATGAACTAGCAACTAGTTGTCAGACTGAAAGATGAGCCTTTGTCTTCTGTAGTTGCTTCATTAGGTGATCAATGACTGAATCCTCATTGTTATCCGTTGGAGATGCGGCATTCCCATTAGTAGCCTAATTATTTGTTTGCACAGGGGTGACATTTTGATATGGGCGATCAGATCGAGTAAGATGATCTATGTCAAGATCTTCCAAGGTTTTGACTAGGGGATCTTCCTTGAGGTAAACATCTTCATCATCGTTTGTCCAAATGCCATTGATAGTGTTGAGCTCTTTTAAACGCAGTATTCGGATTCTAAACTAGCAATCTTCTGGACCAAATCGTCAACTACTGTGATGACTTCTTGCATTTTAGATTCGTAGGATAAAGCAGTGGCCATTTGCGTGGCTTCTTGAGTTGAGATGCTGGGCTTTTGTAGGGATAACACGACATCTTCCAGTTCAGCGACTTGTCTAGTCACACTTCTTGCCCCTGCGACAAAATCTGTAATAGTGGGTGTAATGGTAGAGTAGGTTTCTCCGTGGTCGACCATATTGATCTCATCTTCGATTGGAGAGATAAGGTGTGAACAATCTAAGGTGGATTCCTCATCCGAGATCATTAGAATTCCAAGAGGATTCTTTGTGCTGTTAGGCTTACTCGCGGGAGGGATAGACAATCGTCCATCTCCAATCATGTCTTGGATAGCATGCTTCAACCTATAACAGTTTTCTGTGTCGTGTCCTTTACCCCTGTGATACTCGCAATAGGCATTGTCATCCCAGAATTTAGACTTCTTTTCTAGGTCGGGTGTAGGTCCTATTGGTTGGATTCTACCCTGTTTCATTAACCTTTTCAGCGCATTTGTATATGTGTCACCAATATCGGTGAACTTTCTCGGTGTATTGCTTTTCTTGGATGCTCGACGAGGTTGACATCGTCGGTCTTGCTAGTGGAACCGTAGGAACTACTTCCAGCTGACGTTGAACCTTGATATCCGCGTCCCACAGTTTTGGACAAGAGTTCTAAAGTGATTTGCATAGATTGGCCTTAGATTGTCCACGAACTTCTCCACGAGAGTGGCCTTATCTGGACACTCAACAAGTTGGGTACTAGTCTTTCTCCACCTATTTAGGAAGTCGGCGAAACATTCTTTTTCGTTTTGGGTAAGAACCTCTGGAGTGCGCATGTTAACTTGAATCTCGGCATTATCTGTGTACTGCTTGGTGAACTCGATGGAAGCATCATCCCAAGTAGATATTTTCTTGTGGTCTAGAGAATAAAATCATTGTGTGGGAATGGTGTCGAGAGATGAAGGAAAGATCCTTAAGAACATCTCTGGCTTGATGCCTTTGATAGACATGTAATATTTGAAGGCACGAATGTGGTTTAGAGGGTTTTCGTGCCCGTTGAACTTTGGGATGCCAGTCATGTTGAAGTTGGTTGGTAGTTGGGCATTAACTGCATCATACTTTCGGCTATTTTCCATGTAGATGTCATCTCCCTTGAGGTACATTAATTGCTCATCTAAGTACTGAAGACGCTTTTCTGCTTCAGTAAGGATAGGTGGAGAATCGTTTCGGGTTTTCCGAAGGGTGGAGGATCATCGTGCAAAGGGATGTTAGGAATAAGATCTTTCGCAGGAGGAAGTCTAGCTTCCACGGCTACAATGTGGCCTTCGATTGTTTGAAGACGAGTGTAGGCGACATCTTGACTGGCTTGGAGCCGGAGTAGTCCACCAAAATTTGATTATTACCATTACCATCGGGTGGATTTGGACGGTTGCTTCACTTTCGTTTGTTCCGACCATCTTGGACTGAAGATAGAATCGATGACGAATTAAGACACAATCGACTACTTTGCACACTTACTCGAACAAGAAAAGACTCGTGGAAGGACTTAAAAGGGAAGGACACGTGTGGCCCTTGTGTTGTGTGGGTTTTGAAAATGTTGGTTTTGAAATATTATCCCAGACAATCATTGTGTGTGACTGTAGGAGTGTCGACTTTTAAATGGTTTTGAAAATGGTTGATTTTTTTGAAATTTTGACAGAGTTTCGACTTGATTTTGTTGACTTTGAGCTTTTTTTAGGCCATTTTGAAAGATTTAAATTTTGCATTTTTTTTGAAGAAAGGTTTTGAAAATATTTCGTCATGGTTTTGTTTACAAAGGTGACAACATACAAGTTACAAACATAGACATAGGCATTATAACAGCATGCTGAGTGCTTTTTAGAAGGGTTTTGGTTTAAAGGGAGGGTTGGCATACCAAGCTATCGTACCCTGGTCTGTGGAGAGGTCCGCGCCAAACATGAGTCGGGTCGGTTCCTAGTCCATTCGCTCGAGTAGTGAAAGCTCTTGATACAAACATGAGTAAGTGTCGTGATATGGTTGAATTCAATCGCTATCCATCTTTGGGCACAAATAGGAACTTGCACCGTCCAGACGGGACGATTGGTCGAATTGGTTGGGTTAAGCCTTGGAAGGCTGGCTAAAACGACCTAAGAAGGTCGAGTAATGAAAACTGACAACTGTCTCATATAAACTATTCCCTAACCTTGTTCAAGTTTCACCATAGGTAACACTATACTTAGTCTAAATTTATTATCCCCAACGGAGTCGCCTAGACCTGGGAAAATAATCCCGACCCGATTGACCCGACTCGAAAAGGTTGACCTGAGACCCAAAATCGACCCGAACTGCAGCACCCGAATGACACCCGAAGCCCGAATTGACCCGACCGGACCCGAAAATGACCCGAGCTTTCATGGACCCGTAACAGACCCGACCCGAAATGCCCGACCCGAAACCAGTCAACCCGAAAATGACCCGACAAAATATAACTCTAATTGACCTCAAAAGACTTGAAATGCCTTTTTCTCTATTATTTATTAAACCGAAAATGACCCGACCCAAAATAACCCAACCCGCTTGACCCGAAACAGACCCAACAAACAAACCCGAAACAAACCCGAAATCCAAAATGACCCGGCCCGACCCGAGCTAACCCGAAAATTTGAGAATCCCGAAATGGCCTGACCTGAACCCGGCCCGTTAACCCGATTTTCCAGGTCTAGAGTCGCCAAACTGTGGACACAGCCACCCGCGCGTTGGTTTCGAGGCGACGACACTTTTCCCACGGAACACGACGCGAGCCAAAGCTGTAACACCCCTATTTATCTAAGACCCTTTAGCTAGACATTCCTAGATAAATAGGACTGTTACCATCTCGGTTTTCCGAGGTAGTGAATAACAAAGTTCGAAAAACCAAAGTACTTTAAAATAATACTTAAGCGATTACATATTTATTACAAATTAACCAACTAAAACTTAAATTAAATTTAATTATAACTGTCAACGGGAATAACATAAAGTGATTAGATAATCTAAGTGATCTAGACTTCTAGGTAGACTGGCCATTCCTCACGCATTCCCATGAACTCCCCAAGTCAGCTAATCTTTAAGACCTGTAATATGTGCTCCCCATTTATGGTTCATCACAGGTGTTCACGAATACACTGTCAACCGCGAGGTTGAGTAGGATAACTAAACAACAGTAGTAATACAATCACCTGCAACAAGATACGATAAAGAAATACAAGGCAAGACCGTCACACTCACACACGGCTCATCCGTGTGCCACATCACACGCACCGACCGATCACGCCACACAAGACACCACACGGTGTACTGCTCAGGTCCACGGCCACTCCCAACACCACCGTGCCTGGCCAACCATAATTCGTACAGGACCACGACACTTGCACATCACCGTGCCTGACCGACCAATTAATCTCAATAGCAATGTCAATCTCAATGTCAATCTCTTTCACAAAACCAACCAACAAGATAATGATATGATCATAAGACAACAATGATATCAATATGCTCAAAACAACAATTACGACGATATGCTCAGGACAACAATTACAACAATAATCCATCTTTCAACAATTCTTCAAATACCAATATAATATAGTTGAGTAGTTAACCTGCCTGGCAAGCAAATCCAATTAAGAAGCTTAAAGCGATCCAAATAATTAAGCAACCGGATCCAATTAAACTTTCTTCACAAATCGTCACCTAACATACATATTATAATTTCTTCATTAATTATTAATTATTACATTCTATTATTATTTATTATTTAATTATTTATTATCATTAAAGGATTACCATATTAAAACCCGATTATAACAAAAACATGAATCAACCAACTAAAAAACCCGGCACAAAACACCACCCATAAACACCCCCTTATACACGATTTTACAACCGTGTACACACCTCCCTTGAACCACCAAACTCGACACCAACATCCATCTCCAACACCACCCAATCCTAGCAACCACTACCCTACACCACGACGCAACTCAACCACCAGTCTCCACCTCCTAAACCACCTCCTACAACCCTAAACAACACACTCTAAACAACCCCACGAAACCCGACACAACTAAACTCCTAACTCCATTCACCACCTTGCACCACCTCACGACAACCAGGGCCACCACTGTGGTGTCCCTTGATCCACAATGGTCCCACCACCGACCACGACTCCCTATGACCTCCCACGACCAACCATACGCGACACATGACCCATATAAACGACACAACCCATAACAACCACCCCCACGACAACCACCATACCAACCACCACGACTCACCACCCTGACACCACCATTAGGACCGCCCCTAGCCAACAAAACCAACCACCTAAGTCTCGTGTTCATATGACAACTAAACAAGACACACTATTTGTCTTAAAGCTCACGGCACAACCTCCTTAAAACGCCAATTCCGCCTCCCATGTTGGTCAACGACGGTCAACGAGGGTCCTACTGCAGTCACGACGGTCAAGGAAAACTACTAAGGTCAGCGGCACTGCCTACGGTGGTCACAATGATGAATTAATGATAACTTAAATTATTAAGACGATATAAACATAAATTACGACGATCTTATCTTTTATCGCTTATTTGATCTTCCGTCTCTTAAATCTCCTTCTTCTTTCTTTGTGATTTATTTTTCAGATATCATGGTATTTATAGTCTAAGTTTAGAGAGTATATGAGGCCAACTAGAAAACTATTGCCTTATTCTAATTATTGTAGGAATTACTAATATTATTCTTATTCTTTATTATTAAATCCCGATACAAATCCCGATCACTTATGTGTTTGGCCAATAAAACCGGCCCTCCTACCCATACAACATGGCCCAATGACATAATAACAACTAAGTCCAATTCCCGACTTGCTTACTTACTTTATTATTTAATTATCGTCTTATATAAATGTCATTAATTAATTATTTGAATTACATTATTTATTCTCATAAATATTATTAAATTACGAGGTATTACGAAAGCACGTCATGGGCCGTTACTAAACCTGTAAAAACTCGACCCGATCCGAAAACCGACCCGTAAATAATCCGCAAATAACCCGGTTATTTCAACCCGAACCCGAAAGATACCCGAACCCATTTTGCCCCGTAAACAATGGTTTGAAACCCAACCCACAGTGGGTAGACCGTTGGGTCAAAACAATATATCTTTCTTAAAATACACAATGTCTTATATGTATTGACTTATATTTTTTTTTTAAGGAAAGATATGTATATATGCGGTATGTGTGTCACGTCATCACCTTAAACCAAATGTCACGTCATCACCTCGAAGTGTGTCATATTATCACTTTCACCGTAGTACGTTGAATCGTATTCCACATCAGCAATGCATGACACCTCATCACCTCGGACCACATGCCACATCATCACCTTGAAATGTGAGCCATGCCATCACTTTCTCCCTAGTACATCGAACCGTATTCCACATTAGCAGTTCCACTTCATCACCTCAAACCACATACCATGTCTTCACCACGAAGTGTGTGCCATGTCATCACTTCAAAGTGTGTGTCACGCCGTCACTTTCGTATAGTGTTGTGATATCGAATATAATAAGCAAAAAAATGCATCATATTACTAATATCATATATTAAGCTAGATAATTGTAAAAATTAAGAGTAACTATATATTTATAATTTAAATTAAAGAAAGTATGTCAGGTGAGGGACACTATCAAGCAAGGTTATCTGACTGATGGGCATGATGGAATCTATACTGTTAAGGGTTGCTACAATTGGTTAAGAGAAAGGAATGATGAAGTCACCTGGTATAAGCCTGTCTGGTGTGCTCTAGCTGCTCCTAAACACTCTTTCATTGCTTGGTTATTCTCACATCAGGCACTGAGGATGAAGGACAGACTATATGATTATAATGTTGTAGCTGACAATCTGTGCTGCTTATGTGCTTTGGCTATTGAGAGTCATACTCATGTGCTCCAAGATTGTGGCTACACTAAGCAGGTGATGCATTTGGTTACTAACTCGATAGGAGCTTCTTTTAGCTCTGGAAATGTGCTTCAGCATGTCAAGAGGAGGAGATAGAGTAGACTGAGGAAGAATGTGACCACTGCTGCTATACTTGTAGTCTGGTACTCTGTGTGGATGCAAAGGAATGAAGCTTGGATTCATCATAGGCTGAGTAGTCCGTCCATGGTGGCCAGGCAGATTACTACTTCACTTCGCAATAGAATTCACATATGTTGTAACAAGACTATTCTCCCTAAGGATAGGCTTTGGTTAACTAAGGTGCATTTGATGTAAACATTAGCACAAGTATGTTCAAATTTGTATGTGTAAATGCTGATTATCAATGAAAAAGCTGACATTTTAGCAAAAAAAAAAAAAAAAAAAAAAAAAAAAAAAAAAAAAAAAAAATTAAATTAAAGAAATTCAAAATTTGTATAAAGGCGTTAATCAAACCCGTTTTAACCCGAAACCCGTATAAACTCGTATTTTACAAACCCGAAATGGACCCGACCCGTATTTTACCCAATCCCAAAATGACCGAACCCGTAACCCGTCCAATCGACCCGTTTGACAGGTTTACCCGTTACCGATTTTTAAGCCATTGAAATCGGTGAAAGGTTTGACAAGCCTGCATTTGTGGAGTCGCTACCATTTTTTTATGGAAAATTGGAACCGTTTGAATACTTCGTGTCATGTCAAGACACAAAGTAGTGACATGAACATTAAGAAATTTGTTACCCTTAGCATTCTATGTCTAGAATGACTCTCGGGATGCCAAGAACACGGGTGTTCACGGAGATCTTAAGTAAGGAGTGAAGGTACGTATTAGGAAGCTCTTATTTGAACACCTAATCCCGCCCGCCTCGACAGCGGCCTCTACTAATGATCAAGGAAGTTATTTATACTCGATATATTGCCAATTTTATTCATGCAATGCAACATCCACGGATTAATCTTAGCATATAAAATTGGACTATGTCGGTAGACAAGCAATTTAGCACTCAATTGGGTCGAAGTTGGAATTAGATTCATTACATGTGAATAAGCATACAAAAGAATAAAATATAATTTACAACTGAATGTACATCGTATAAATGCCAAAGATGGGTTTTAGGAAAGAAATAAAAGAAAATTTAAAAGAAAAGGAAATAAATAGAGAGAGAAAATAAATAAGAAATTAGGAAATAACGGCAAAATAAATTAAAAGACTCAAAATATAGCTAAATAGGTGATAATACTAATAATAGTCGATTAATATATATGCTACGTCAAAACAGGAATGAGTTCAGAGGCAGAAATTGACTAGGAGTAGGCGTAGTAGAAGGTGCGTCCTCTTAAAGAGGCGCAAAGACACTTCATGCGTCTGCTCTTAGGTGGGTTCGACTATGAAAGTCGATCCGGTTAGTTGTTAGAGTTAATTAATTAGGAAAATGATTTGGTTTTATTTATGGAATCGTATTGAGAATATAAACAAAATAAATTAAGTAAAATAAAAGGAAGAATATAAATAAAAGATAGAAAGAATTAGATTTAGAATAAGACCGATTAATATTAATTACTAATGATCCTAAATTAAACCTAAAAGAAATAAAGTTTTGAATCTTTGAATATTAATTTAGAAAAATAAAACTGAAAAGAATTGATTTTAAACCTTCTAATATTAATTACTAGAGATTTAAAATCAAAAGATTTGATTAAACGAATTTAAATCGTCAAATATATTATTAGAGATCTAAAATCAATCTAATCAAATAAAAGATTAAGACTTTGGAAAATATTGGAAAATAAAATAAAAGAAGAAAACTGGTCTTCCTCGGATCTGAAAAGATCCTCGGACCAACAAAAGAGTTAGGCACGTAAACCGAGACAAAAAGAGAAGATGATCATCAGATCAGGCCACCCCAGAAGAGGCGCAACAGATGCTGCGATTCTTCTAAGAGGCGCATCGTCTGATGCGTTTTTCTTTAGGCGTCAAACAGGTCTGATTGCTTAATCTCGGTTTTAAAGCTTAATTTTATGAAATAATTAAAAGACGGTTTTGGCATAAATATAATGTACAAACGTAAACAAAATACAAAATTAAATAACTACAAAATTAAATGGGATTTTACACCATCAAACTTACATGTTAGCGTCGCGAGATTTAACTAAATTGGTTTTTAGCGGCAACTCGACTCGATCTATGCAAATATGAAAGTGCCCTTGAAAATGGAATTAAAAGATTGATTTATTGATTGTGTACTGGTCAAATTGGTCGGTCTATGCAACGTGACTGGTACCCAGAATGATCTGGGCTTACGTTGTCGCGTAGAGCAAGCACGTAGGCGTCGGAAAGCAAAAGCGCGGTCTTAGAATGCAAAGGGAGAAGACAAGGGCGGACACTCGCGTGAAAAATATGTTAGGCGGAGGCCTCTATTTATACTAATCACGTGAAAGAATTTAGGTAAAAGTAGGCTTGGGAAAGAAATTCAGAAGAAATCTGGAAACTGAGAAAAGACCAGCCCTGGAAGAGGCGCGGCAGGAACTGCGAGCTTTCCAAGAGGCGCAGCTCCTGCTGCGTTTTCTCTTGGGTGGTTTCCTCCTCGGCAAAAAGATTTCCGTGGTTTTATTTAGGAATTAGGGAAGATGTATGCTTCCTTATTCCGTAAGGAAGATATTTTCGTGGTTTAAGATAAAATTTAGGAATAATACTCCAGAAAATTCCAGAACATTCTGACTCGGTTTTAAGATGGTTTTAGAAAATGGAAGCGGTTTTTGACCCGGACTCCAAATGAACTCTAATTACTGTCAAAATGACCGTATCGGTGCTTAGATGACGACTATGAGGATGACTTATCTGTTTGAGCTATCACGTGTCGACGAACTTACGAAATGTCATAAATCGTTTCGCGTGATTAAACATGCTGCCCAATCATCACTGGTGGTTGGCTGGAGGTGCAGAAATGAGGTGTCTACAGAAACACATCCTGAAATTCCCTCACCACCTCAATATCGCATGCCCTAGGCACCTCCTCCCGCAGGTCTCTCCCATGACACAAAACTAACTGTCCTCCCTTCTTCAAACAAGACTTTAAGGTAGTTGTAGAAATAAGTTTTAGTTTAGGCTTAACAAATCCCTTTTAAGACACTCTTACTCCCTTCGGTCCCCTCAAGGTGACTTTCTTTTGGTGACAATCAATAAAGACTTTATATTTTCCCGACCAGTTCATCCCTAAGATCACCTCAAAACCTCCCAAAGGAAATTCAATTAAGTTAGAATGAAAAACAACCTCCCCAATCTTAATTGGTACTTCTTTATAGACTCGACTACAAGGTATAGACTCCCCCGAAGGTATAGTTACAACATCTTTAACAACGTCAAACAGGTCTAATTCTAAGGCTCTAGCATGTTCACTTGATAAAAAGGAATGGGTTGCCCCCGAGTCAAACAAAATAAAGGTTGGTTTAGAGTTAACAAGGAATGTACCTGAGACAACGTGAGCATAATCCTTAGCTGCTTCCTTCCCCATCATAAACAACTTCCCACTACTCTTAGCTCCTCCCTGACTCGCTGATGCTGACCCATTCTATTGACCAATATTCATTATCTTCTGAAAAGTTCTACTTCCCGTGCTTTGATTATTGTTGTAATGGTTCTGATTAGAATAGTTGTTTTTGCTCCTCTGATAGCTTCCACCTCCGGACCTCGATTATAGTTCTCATAGCGCTGCATAGGAGTGCGAAATCCTCCACTCTGGTTCACATTAGTGTATCCCCTTCCTTGGCCACCCAGAACAACTCTGCAATCAATAATTTTATGACTCAGCTTCCCAAACGTGAAACAACTAACTCTACTACCACCCACCGGTCCAATTCGGTCGTAGTTCCTACGGCCCACTCCTCCATTCGGTGCACTATTAGAGAAATACGAACGGAATTGATTTGCATTTTGCTTCTTGTTCCCAGCACTCTCACTTGTAGACTCGGTCTTTCTTTTCTCACCCTTTTCTTTCTTTTCCTCTTTTAGCATATCAGCAATTCTTTCAGCGTGCCCAGTTCTTTGATAAATTTCATCCATATTTCCTGGCTCACCAGCTGCAAGCCTCTTCTTGATATTAGTTGTCAAACCTTTCTCGAATCTTAGTGATAGCATCTCCGTGGTAAAGTTAAGATCAACCACATATTCAGCTAATTCCATGAACCTATTGTGATAAGTTTCCACCGTCATATCATCTGTCATCTTGAATGAGTCAAACTCTGACCTCATCCTGCTCCCAATATGCTCAGATACAAAGGTAGCCATTAAGATCTTCTTGAAACCCTTACACTTCACATAATCACTCCCATTATTTGCAGCAGCTTCCCTTATAGCCTCCTTGTGACGAGTCCACCACAAACCAGCGTTCCCTCTCAAATATAATGCAGCTTGGTCTACTTGTAGCTCCTCCGGAAAACCAAGCAACTCAAAGATATTATCAAACTCCCGACACCATTATCGATGGCTCACCCAACCCATCATATTTGGTTGGGTTATGTCTCGAAATTGTAGAACTCATTTTTTACGGATCCACAGCTGACCCCTTCGCCTTTAGTGCAGCAGCTGATGTGACCCATAATTGTGCATATTTAGTCCCCTAACTAGCCTCGTTTCCATGCTTTCTAACACTTATTAGGGTCATTTCTATCTCATGTTTCCTAATTTGCATATTCTATGAGGTTTTAGTGCCCTTTGTAGGGAAGGATGCTAAACCTTGCGCATATGGAAGCCAAAGCGTAGCTAAATTGATCGCATCTAACGACCAAGTAACAAAGAGGATGCTAATACTAAAGACCTATGTAAATAAATCAAGTAAAATAGGCATTGACGGAGACCCCCACAGCTCCTCAATGATCCCCACGGATCTTGAGGCGGTCAAGAAAAAGAGGAGCTAAACTGTGCACTAATCCGGGCGTCCCGACTTCAAGTCGGGCGACTTGTTGCTGAATCTGGGCGACTCAGAGGCCAAGTCGGGCGGATCTTCAAGCAGCATAAGCGTCTATCATGGGCATGTCGTGGGGCTCCTCATGAGACTTTCAAGGCGTTAATCTTCATCTTAGCACTTAATCGTCATTTAAGCCCTTAGTTACCCTAATACTTGTACTTAGTATAAATACTCCATTGTTTTAGGAGATATTCACCAAGTCATTAGAGTAGATTAGAAATCAATTAGCTTAATTACATATTAATCCTTCCTTAATTGTTATTGAAGAACTCTTAGATCTAGTATTGGAATTGGAAGATTATTTGGGGATTTATTGAAGAATTGATTGACAACTCTTCATTCATTAATTAAGTTTTCCTTCTATCATTCCTTCTTTCTATTTGATTCATCATAAGTTTGGTACAATTCTTTTACTCCTTGTTTTAAGTATTGTTTGTTTTCCTAATCACTCATCATGATTGGACTTGTTGTAACACCCCCATTTATCTAAGGACCTGAACTAGGACTCCTCAAATAAATGACGGTGTTACCATCTCGGAAACCCGAGGCAGTAGATAACAAAGGAAAGAAACACAGTACTTTATAAAAATGTTTATAGTGAGATTACAACTGGAATTAAAACAAAGTCTCCAAAAATACGACCAAAAGATAAAGTCTGATAAAACTACTAATAAGACTAAGGTGGGCTAGGCACTAAGTCAGTCATCCAAGCTCTCTTCCCGGCCAGCTCCCATCAGTCTCTGAAATACCTGTCAATCTGCTCCCCAATAATTGGATCATCACAGCGTACACGAATACACGGGTGGTCCGCGAAGGCCGAGTAGGTAATACAATAAAACAAAGCAACATAACACACATGCTCCTCCATCACCACCACCGCCATCTCAACTCATAACCCGGACAACCAAAACCCATACCGATCCCGGTAGACTATAAATATCGACCGTAGCCGATCGCAGCTCGCTTGTTGAGGACACCAGGGCAAGTCCTGCAGAACCCGCCTGGGCCTTATCACCACACCATACTCACCTCCACCTCCACCAACTCCGATGTAATAATATAATAAAACAGTTCAACAGTAGTACTTAACGGAATTAAATCAGACAATCATATTATAACATGTAAATCACCGATTCAGTCAATCCAGTCACATAGTACTATATCAAGTCCAGTGTATTCCCCTTCCTCAAACAGCGGTAGTAAGCTAACTGCAGATCAGAAGTACTCCACCCGAAACTCGCCACCTATGACGGCCGTCGATCTGTGCTATTCCAGCCAGTACAACCACCCTCGTCCACCAGCAACGGCCTCCCTAGACTCACGGCAGACCCTACTCCCTCCACACTCGCCGGCGTGCGCTCGTTGGCTGTAAATGATGCTTGAGGCGTGAAAGAAAAGGGGTTGATGGTGGTGATGTGAAAAAATGACGGTAGGAAGGGGGATTGGGTTTTAAGGTTGAATTAGGGTTTGTTTTAGGGTTTTGGTGAGGTAAAAAGGTAAATGGGTAAGTGGGTAAACGGGTTATAACACCTTGACCCAAAATGCCACCTAAAACTATAAACCCGACTCATCTTACAATATGAATCAATCAATTACCTTTACGCTTTTACCATTATCATAATAACATGATTTAATTACCTTTACGCTACCATTAAATAATAATATCTCGCTCAATCGATAATAAAATACGGGGTATTACAGTCTCCCCCCCTTAAAATGAACTTCGTCCCGAAGTTCGCTCCCATACCAAACATGTCATACGAAAATATAAAGACATCCCGTATAACTAACACTGTCAAACCCACAACTAGACTACATAAACACGAACTGTTACATTCTACCCTCCTAAAAAGAAAGTTACGTCCCGTAACTTACCTCAAGTGAACAGATGTGGATAACTCTCTCTCATTGCGGCCTCGGTTTCCCAGGTAGCCTCCTCTGCCTTATGATTAGTCCACAACACCTTCACTAAAGCAGTCTCTCCGTGCCTGGTCTTTCTAACCTTCCTGTCCAAAATCTCCTTAGGCGTCTCGATGTAGGTCAACTGCTCGTCCACCTCGACCACATCATGGCTCAAAATGTGCGAAGGGTCACTCAAATATCTCCGCAACTGAGAAACATGGAAGACATTATGTACCCTGGCTAAAGCTGGTGGTAGAGCTAGCCGATATGCCACCTCTCCAACTCTATCCAGGATCTCATATGGCCCAATAAACTTCTGGCTCAACTTTCCCCGTTTCCCGAATCTCATCACTCCCTTCATCGGAGACACTCTAAGAAGTACTTTCTCCCCATCCGGAAAGAAATGTCGCTTCTCCTAGCGTCAAGATAGCTCTTCTACCGGTCCTGGGCAGCCCTCATCTTCGTCGAATGATCGCACTGTTCAACCATCTCCGAATCATCTCGGTCCCAAAACTACCGCATCGCTCGATCATCCCAACACAGGACTCCTACACTTCCCGCCATATAGAGCCTCAAATGGAGCCATCCCAATACTAGCGTGGTAACTGTTGTTGTATGAAAACTCAATCAATCCCAGTCTATCCTCCCAAGTCCCACCGAACTCCAAAACACAAGCCCTCAACATGTCCTCGAGTGTCTGAAAAGTCCTCTCTGTCGACCATCGTATTTGGATGAAAAGCGGTGCTCATCTTTAATCGAGTACCCATTAATGACCGCAACTCCCGCGAATTTGGATAGAAACCGGAGTCTCTATCGGAAATGATGTCCTTGGGCACACCATGCAGCTTCACCACATACTGAACATAAGCCTTGGCCAACTCGGCTTTACTCCAAGTATCCTTCATGGGGATAAAGTGAGCCGACTTGGTTAGCCTATCCACGATCACCCAAATCATATTGTTACCTCTCTGAGTTCGAGGCAACCCCACAATGAAATCCATAGAAATGCTCTCCCACTTCCACTCCAGCACATCTAATGGTTGAACCTTCCCTTGCGGTCTCTTATGTTCACCCTTCACTCTCGCGCACGTCAAGCATCGAGCTACGAACTCGTAAACTTCCCTTTTCATATTCGGCCACCAAAAAGTCTTCTTGAGGTCCTTGTACAGCCTTATCTCCCCAGGATGAACCGAGTATGGTGTAGCATATGCCTCGTAAGAATCTTCCTCTTCACTCCTCATTATCGGAACACACCACCGTCCTCCAAACCTCGACTACCATCGCATGGATAACAAACTTGGAATCAACCCCCCTTCTCGCTGTTCTCGTGTCTTTGCGCCACTTCGAATTCTAGCATCGGCTTCTGTAACTCTCGATCTCCTCATATAACTCCGGCTCAACGGTCAAGTCCCCAAGAGTCTCTCCTTTCCGGATCATGTGGATTCCCATCTCCGCAGACTCATTATGCATCCTCACTCTAGATCCGGCACCGCTCAAAGCATGGATGGATTTCGCTCAAAGCATCGCCTACGACATTCGCTTTCCCCTCATGATAAAGTATCTCCATGTCATAGTCGCCAATCAATTCGATCCATCTCCTCTATCTCATGTTCAACTCCTTTTGTGTGTAAATGTATTTTAAGCTCTTGTGATCGGAAAACACTTTGAAGGTAGCTCCATAAAGATAATGTCGCCATAGTTTAAGCGCAAACACCACTGCCCCCAACTCTAGATCATGAGTAGGGTAATTCTCCTCATAGGTCTTCAATTGTCGAAAAGCGTAAGCGATTACCTTCCCGTTCTGCATCAATACGCACCCCAGACCCTTCTTGGAAGCATTAGTATACACCTCGAAATTATCATTCCTATCTGGTAGTGCAAGGATAGGAGCTGTAGTGAGACGTTCTTTGAGGGTGAGAAACGCCTCCTCACAACTCTCATCCCAAACAAACCTGTTTTCCTTCCGCATTAATGACGTCAATGGCTTTGCGATCTTTGAGAAGTCCTTGACAAATCTTCGGTAATAACCTGCTAGCCCCAAGAAGCTTCGGATCTCACCCACATTCTTAGGACTCTGCCATCTTGTCACTGCCTCAATTTTACTAGGATCAACCGACACCCCTTCCTTGGAAATCACATGCCCCAGAAAAGCAACTTTCTTCAACGAACTCGCACTTGCTCAACTTGGCATATAACGGTTCTCCTCCAAGGTTTTCAAGACTAACCTCAAATGTTCCTCATGTTCTTCCTCATTCTTGGAGTACACCAGGATATCATCGATGAACACAACCACGAACTTGTCCGGTAAGGACCGAACACTCGATTCATCAAGTCCATGAACACGCCTGGCGCATTAGTCAACCCGAATGGCATGACCACGAACTCATAGTGCCCATATACTGGTTCGAAAGCGGTCTTAGGTATATCCTCGTTCTTAATCCTCAACTGGTGATAACTCGACCTTAGGTCGATCTTGGAGAAAACTCCGGCTCCACTTAATTGATCGAACAAATCATCGATCCTAGGCAAAGGATAACGGTTCTTGATGGTCACATTGTTCAACTCACGGTAATCCACGCAAAGTCTCAAGCTTCCATATTTCTTCTTGACAAACAACACTGGTGCTCCCCAAGGTGAAACACTAGGCCGTATGTAACCTTTCTCTGCTAGCTCATCCAACTGCTTCTTCAATTCCTCCATCTCCTTTGGTCCCATACGGTAAGGTGGTTTAGAAATCGGCCCTGTTCCCGGCTTCAGATCAATGGAAAAGTCCACTTCTCTTTTCGGTGGTAACCCTGGAATGTCCTCCGGAAATACTCTCTCGAACTCCCTCACCACTGGAATCTCAGACACCTTAGGGGTCTCCGACTCACTATCCCACATCTGACACAAGATCAATTGATCCCCTTTCCTGAGACTCGACTTTAGGGTGTTAACAGATATGAATTTGACTCTTGGCTTGACCACATACCCCTTATAAGACACCCTAGCTCCCTTAGGTCCCTTCAATGAGATTTTCTTCTGATAGCAGTCGATAAAAGCCTTGTATTTTTCTAACCAGTCCATCCCCAGAATCACCTCAAAACCCCCCAAGGGAAACTCTATAAGGTCACAGTGAAACACAACCTCTCCGATCTGGATTGGTACCCCAATGTAGACTCTATCACAAGACACCGACTCCCCCGAAGGTACAACTACCGAATCGACAATTCTATCATATGACTTAAGGTTTAAGACTCTGGCATGTTCCGCAGATATAAAGGAATGTGTAGCTCCGGAATCAAACAACACAAAGGTGGGTTTAGAGTTAACAGGAAATGTACCAGTCACCACATGAGCGTCATTCTTAGCTGCCTCCTTGCCCATGGCAAAGAGCTTGCCGCTGGACTTAGCCCCACTCTGACTTGAAGAAGCTGCTCCAGCATCGTTTGTTCCCCTCATTTGCGGTCTTCGAAAGTTGGTACTCCCACTCTCTCGACTCTGCTGGTTACGGTTCGGTAGTTGTTGTAGCTTCCCGGTAATTACTAGCTCCGGACCTTGCACCTCCCCATAGCCGACATATGTGTGCGATAATCGTTATACCTGCACCCCACCGAACGAGAGCCACCGAACCCGGACATAGGTGCCCCTGTATCCACCAGACCGATTCACCCGGATGATCGGCATTCAAATCTCTTGTGTTCTGTTTTTCCACAGCCAAAACAAGTAATCCCCGCAGAGCTACCTCCCCCGCTGGTGCCCCTGAAGCCGCCTCCACTCTGAGCTCTCATACCCCCTGGGCACTGTTAGTGGAGTACCCGCCATATCTGCCCGAACTCGCTTCTTTGCCCCAAAGATATCGCTTGTGGTCTCCGCTTCCTTTTCTCAGCCTTGCCTTTCTTATCAGCCTTGATCTGTTCTGAGAGCCTCTCAGCAGCACCAGCCCTCAAGTAAATGTCCTGAACTGTAGTGGGTGGAGCTGCTATGAGCCTCTTCTTGATGTCCATAGTGAGTCCCCGCTCAAACCTCATAGCCAGCATAGCCTCATTCTGCCCAAAGTCATCAATGTAGGAGGATAACTGCCGAAATTTCCGATGATAAGCCTCCACGGTCATGTTTTCTGTCATCTTGAAAGTGTCAAACTCCTCCCGTAGTTTGGCTTTTTGGAACTCGGGCATGAACTCATTCTTCAGAAACTCTTGGAATTCCAACCAAGACACATGTCCCGTCTCAAGATCCCTAGCAACCTCTCGTATCTCCACCTTGTTCCTGGTCCACTACCATCCGGTGTGGCCCTAAGATAGTGGGCACTTGATCCACTGCAGCTCTTAGGACATGCTATCGGTTCAAACAGTTGGTGAATTCTCTACACCATTCCCCCAAAGAATTGAGGTTCCCCCTCTCCAGTGAATATGGTGGGGTTATGCCTTGCCACAATGGTGCTCATCTTCCCCGGATCCACTCGTTTGGCCTTTAGGGCCTCATTCTCAGCTCGGAGCCTATTCAACTCCGCTTGGGTGTCATTAGCAGCGGTATCCCTTTTCGGAGGCATGTCTATAAAAATTTAGGAGAGTTAGTGATGTTCCCTGCAACACTAGAATTACTTCGGCTACTCTAGTCAATTCTAATCATCTCCTACCCTACATATCTAGCTAACATGGTTCAGGGATCACATAACCGCATATCACTAGACATAACATCTATCTTAAAATCTTAAGCATCATATATGTAAATATCTTACTTCATTATCATGCCAATTCTTACCTCCGAATCACAAATAAACACATGCGTACTTATACTAACAGCATATCACCTTGCCTAATTTCTCACATCATGGAATAGTTTTTCATGTTCAATATCATACAACTTTCCTACTCTACCCTTTTCCTCTCATATGATCTCAGGGTACCCGGGTCAAACTGAGAGGGCCAATGGTTCGGTGTGAGGGGGCCCCTAACTCATCCCTTACCTTTAGTGTGCTCCTAACAGTTCTATCCCGGGGTTCATTTTATTTGACTCTTCCTAAATTCATTAGATTCATTGGTTTAGGCCTGAGGATCGTTCTCTCTGATACCACTTTGTAACACCCCATTTATCTAAGGGCCTGAACTAGGACTCCTCAAATAAATGACGGTGTTACCATCTCGAAACCCGAGGAAGAGATAACAAAGGAAAGAAACACAGTACTTTATTAAAATGTTTATAGTGAGATTACAACTGGAATTAAAACAAAGTCTCCAAAAATACGACCAAAAGATAAAGTCTGATAAAACTACTAGTAAGACTAAGGTGGGCTAGGCACTAAGTCAGTCATCCAAGCTCTCTTCCCGGCCAGCTCCCATCAGTCTCTGAAATACCTGTCAATCTGCTCCCCAATAATTGGATCATCACAGGCGTACACGAATACACAGGGTCAGCCGCGAAGCTGAGTAGGTAATACAATAAAACAGCAACATAACACACATGCTCCTCCATCACCACCACCGCCATCTCAACTCATAACCCGGACAACCCAGCCATACCGATCCCCGGTAGACTATAAATATCGACCGTAGCCGATCCGCAACTCGGCTTGTTGAGGACACCAGGGCAAGTCTGCAGAACCCGCCTGGGCCTTATCACCACACCATACTCACCTCCACCTCCACCAACTCCGATGTAATAATATAATAAAACAGTTCAACAGTAGTACTTAACGGAATTAAATCAGACAATCATATTATAACATGTAAATTACCGATTCAGTCAATCCAGTCACATAGTACTATATCAAGTCCAGTGTATTCCCCTACCTCAAACAACGGTAGTAAGCTAACTGCAGATCAGAAGTACTCCACCCGAAACTCGCCACCTATGACGGTCGTCGATCTGTGCTATTCCGGCCAGTACAACCACCCTCGTCCACCAGCAACGGCCTCCCTAGACTCACGGCAGACCCTACTCCCTCCACACTCACCGGCGTGCGCTCGTTGGCTGTAAATGATGCTTGAGGCGTGAAAGAAAAGGGGTTTATGATGGTGATGTGAAAAAATGACGGTAGGAAGGGGGATTGGGTTTTAAGGTTGAATTAGGGTTTGTTTTAGGGTTTTGGTGAGATAAAAAGGTAAATGGGTAAGTGGGTAAATGGGTTATAACACCTTGACCCAAAATGCCACCTAAAACTATAAACCCGACTCATCTTACAATATGAATCAATCAATTACCTTTACGCTTTTACCATTATCATAATAACATGATTTAATTACCTTTACGCTACCATTAAATAATAATATCTCGCTCAATCGATAATAAAATACGGGGTATTACACTTGTTAGTATGATTGACACCCCTATTACCATGTTCAACACAACCATGAGTGAGCAGTCACCTAGCTAGGGTTAATGGGGGATTACGGGAACTATAACATGGGGGTAGATTCATGCTTAATCTAATATGTTATCATAAGATTGCTTGCTTGTTGTAGTGTTAACCTATGGACATGTTATGCTTGATGAAATGCTAGACTATGAACTCTTGCATTTATTACCCATCTCTTATCTAGTCAACAAGACTTCTAAGATATAAACTAACTCGATTCTTGTTAGACCATGCATAGAAGTGAATAGGAAGAAATTAAGTCGACTTGTAGGTGTTGTACAGTCTAGACAACTCGGCTCCGGGACCCAAATCTTCCTATGAACCGTAAGACGTAAACTAACTCGGTTCCTGTACAACAATAATTGCTTGCAACTATGAAAACATGTTTGTAGATCACCACCATAAAATCCCGTATGAAACCATGACACCCTAGTGCTTTAATCTATTGTTTACAAACCCCGACTTTACATGCTTGCTTTACTCTCGTTTCTTTGCATTTAATTGTTATAGTAGTGTAGCTTGTTACCCCATATCTCAACCCAATTTGTGACACCCTAAGACATAGCTTTCTAAAATCGATAACTTAATTCAATACCCGTCCTTTGGGATCCGACCTTTACTTACCACTCTACTAAGAGTAGTTTGTTTAGTTATAAATATTGTTTTGGTTGGTTGACTTAGACGACAAAGTTTCGAACCGCACCAAAAATGGCGTCGTTGCCGGGGACGGTGTTCAATTGAATTGTTATCATTAATTGTTTTTATTTGTGTTTTTCTTTACCTTGGGAAAAGCATTTCCTCAAGGTATTTCTCACCTTTTTCTCTTAGTTTACTTTGCAAGATGGATCTTATAGATTGCTTCATAGAAATGGATCTTATAGATTGTTGTGTAGAGGACCATGCGAGTTCTACTCTCATCAAAGACCCTTTGGAAGCATTGGAGGCCTTGGAAGCAAGTGAGGCCAACGGTAAACATTGGGCATTAGAAGTAGACCTCCTTGAAGCCGCTCTAGCCACAAATAGCTCACTATTGAGCAATCCATGAGGATAAATGACATTCTCAAAGAACCATCACAATCCACTATGGAAGAACAAGCAACCGAGATAGAGCATGTAATGAGGATGGAATGTGTAATGGAGGTGGAAGATGTTCCTAATGAACCATCAAAGGTAGAAAGTGAGGTACAAACTCCAACTTTAAAACCTTTTCCCCCTAATTTGAAGTATGCTTACCTTGATGAGTCTAAAACCAAACCCGTGATTGTCAATGAAAACCTTGATGATAGTCAATTGGAAAGTTTGCTTGTTGTGTTGAAAGAACATGAAAAGGCTATAGGTTATAGTCTAGGTGACCTTAAGGGAATAAGCCCCGACTTTTGCATGCATAGGATTCATTTAGAGGAAGACCATAGACCTACCATCCAAGGACAAAGGAGACTAAACCCCCACATGCAAGAAATTGTGAAAGCGGAGGTTATGAAATTACTTGATACGGGAATCATCTACTCTATATCGGATTCCTTGTGGGTTAGCCCCGTTCAAGTGGTACCAAAGAAAGGAGGTGCCACGGTGGTGAAAAATAACAAGAATGAGTTAATACCCATAAGGAAGATCACCGGTTGGCGAATGTGTATTGACTATCCTAAATTGAATTCCGCAACAAGAAAAGATCATTTCCCCCTTCCATTCATTGACCAAATGCTTGAAAGGCTTGCCTTTAACAAATTCTTTTGCTACCTTGACGGGTACTTGGATTCTTTTAAATCCCGATACACTCGGATGACCAACATAATACCACCTTCACTTGCCCATATGGAACATTTTCATATATGAGAATGCCCTTTGGGCTATGCAATGCTCCCGCTACCTTTCAACGTTGCATGATGAGTGTCTTTTCCGATTACTTAGAAACCATAATGGAAGTTTTTATGGATGATTTTAGTGTTTATGGGAAAGACTTTGAATCTTGTTTGCATAATCTATCTCTTATCTTGCAAAAATGTGAAGATGTGAGTCTTGTGTTAAATTGGGAAAAGTGTCATTTTATGGTCAATGAAGGTATTGTCCTAGGTCATTTGATTACGAAAAAGGGTATCGAGGTTGACAAAGCCAAAGTTGAAGTGATAGAGAAACTACCACCACCCGTGAATGTCAAAGGGGTGCGGAGTTTTCTCGGTCATGCGGGGTTTTACCGGCGATTCATAAAAGATTTTTCCAAAATTACAAAACCCCTCACTCAACTTTTGCTTAAGGATGCCCCATTCCAATTTACTAATGAGTGTGTTGAAGCTTTTGATAGAATCAAAGAGGCTCTAATTTCGGCACCCATCATTCAACCCCCAAATTGGGAGTTACCTTTTGAGATAATGTGTGATGCAAGCAACTATGCCCTTGGCGCGGTTCTTGGCCAACAAGTGGGGAAAGCTTTACATGCCATATATTATATAAGCAAGACCCTTGATGCATCACAAATCAACTATGATACCACGGAAAAGGAACTTCTTGTTATAGTGTATGCTTTGGACAAATTCCGCTCCTACCTACTTGGATCAAAGGTTATTGTATTTTCGGATCACCGTGCTCTTAGACATATCTTGGTGAAGAAAGAGTCAAAGCCATGCTTGTTGAGGTGGATATTGTTACTCCAAGAGTTTGACCTAGAGATAAAGGACAAGAAAGGAGCCGAAAATGTAGTAGTGGATCATTTGTCAAGAATACGATTTGATAACGAAGATGAAGATACACCCATCAATGATCCTTTCCCGATGATATTCTAATGGACATCCACACATAACTTGAGAGGCATACCACACCATGGTTTGATGATTTTGCAAACTATATTGTAGGAGGAGTTCTCCCTCCGAAATTGAACTACAACCAAAGAAAGAGGTTCCTATTTGAAGTGAAGAGATACTTTTGGGGTGATCCTAACCTCTACAAAGCATGTAGTGATGGTCTTTATCGAAAGTGTGTCCCACAATGGGAAGTACAAGGAGTTTTGGAAGGTTGTCACTCATCCCCTTATGGAGGACATTATGGAGCAAGGAGAACAATTGCTAAAGTCTTGCAATCGGGCTTCTATTGGCCTACCATGTTTGAAGATGCTAGATAATGCATCCTCCATTGTGACCCTTGCCAAAGAACCGGCAACATATCTTGGAGAAATGAGATGACACAACAAGGCATATTGGAAGTTGAAATCTTTGATGTTTGGGGAATATATTATCAAGGTCCCTTTGTATCATCTCAAGGCAACAAATACATTCTAGTTGTCGTTGACTATGTTTCCAAGTGAGTGGAAGCAATTGCTACCCCAACCGATGATGCAAAGACGGTGACCAAGCTTTTGAAGAAAGTAATATTCCCAAGATTTGGAGTTCCTAGAGCGATCATTAGTGATGGTGGATCACATTTCCATGAAAAGAAGCTTGCATCTCTCTTAACAAAGTATGGTGTTCAACATAGAACCGGCTTGGGATACCATCCTCAAACAAGTAGTCAAGTTGAAGTTTCAAATAGAGAGATCAAACAAATCCTTGAGAAGGTTGTTAACAAGACTCGTAAGGATTGGAGCATGAAGCTTGATGACTCCCTTTGGGCCTATAGGACGGCCTATAAGACACCTATAGGAACTTCACCTTATAAGTTAGTTTATGGAAAGGCTTGTCACTTACCACTTGAATTGGAATCCAAAGCCTTTTGGGCCATCAAAATACTCAATCGTGATCTCAAGCTAAGTGGTGAGAAGAGGATCTTGCAAATTGAAGAATTGGAGGAATTCTGGCTTCACTCTTATGAAAATACAAGGATCTCCAAGGAACGGACCAAATTTCTCCATGATAGGAGAATCAAACAAAAGGCCTTGCATAAAGGAGACAAAGTTCTTCTATTCAACTCTTGATATCGGCTCTTCCCCGGAAATTTGAACTCACGATGGACGGGTCCTTTTGTTATCACAAACATTGGGAATTATGGAGACTTTGAGCTAATGTCAGAAGATGGGAATCGGTTCAAAGTTAATGGTTAACGTATCAAGCCTTACTATGAAGGAGCTTTTGTAGGAGAGGTTGAGGTAACTCGCCTTGAGCCTCTTCCCCCTGAGATCTAGTATTAATATGGAGGAGAGTTTGGTGGAGTCCTCCCTAAGCCACCACTTGTAAATATACTAACCCACTTACTTGCATTTTCACTTCATTGCATTTTCAATTCCTTGTTTTAACTACAACTTTTGACATGAGAGCAAGTGATGGAGGGACTCTAATATGTTTCAAACGTATAGTGCTTGATGATCAAGTGTGGGGAAGCACGAGCCTAGGCTAAATCAAGCCTTTGTAATGAAGAGGTAACACGGAAAAGAAGAAGAAATGATATGGGGAGAAGACGCCTGACCTGACCTCAAGTCGTGGGGACTGGGAAGGTAGCACAAAATGGATTTTTGCACTATAGTGGAAATCTGCCCGACCAGACCTTGGCTCGAGCGACCAGCCATTTAAGTCGCTCGACTTCAGTCCGAACCGTGGGACTTGAAGGAGCTCTCAAAAGTTGAAATCAATACTGGAGTACAAATCTGCCCGACCCGAGCATGAGCCGGGCGACTTAGACCTCAAGACGGGCGGACCAGAGCCAAGACGAGCGTCTCACCATGCCTCCTAAAAAAATTTTTGCTCGGCTAAAATCTGTGCGGATCATTCTGAAGACCCACGACCCCACCGGCTTCTAAAAAGACAATTCTCCATTGTGGTTGAAATCTGGGCGTCTTGTAACAAGGACGGGCGACTCATATACCAAGTCGGGCATCCCAACGCCAAGACGCGCATCCTTAACTGCTCTTATGAATCTTGTAAAAAACAAGAGTCGCCCGACTCCCTCTCCAGGCCGCGCGGCTCCCTCCCGTTGTACTCGCCCTTTTCAACTTTAAACCCTTCTTTTCCACCACACATATTAAGACACATCATCTCTGTTGGTAAATGTGTCCTCAACAATAGTGCGATCACATGATTTAAATATCATTAATAAATCTCATATAAAGAATACGTAAGGGATTATTCAATTATATAGTCAACTAATCAACATTAATCGATAGTGATTGGCTTGCTAGAGTTTGACGTTACTGTCGTGGGACGGTGGTGGTCAGTTGATCCCTTAAGGTCACACCTAAAGGATGATGCCCTTATCTATAAAGTTGATTAATTGTATGACGATGCAAGTTGATCAATTCCTTAAAATTGAGCAATTCGATTTGTGAGAGAGAATTAATATCTTATTGTAATGGGATTAAAAAAGATTTATTTTAGTAATAAAATGCTTTGTTACTAAAATTATTTATTGTTTGAGAAACAATAGAGATAGGAATGAATGGTTAATAATAATTACAAGATATTGTGAATTATAATTACATGACCCATTTTATTTATGTGATCAAGTATCACTAGTCAAATTAGTGGATGTAATTTAATTAATTCATAAAATGATATTTATGTGATAAATATGCACTAAAATTAATTAATAACATGTAGCATACTACATGTGACATATTGTGTGACAAATGACAAATTGACAAAAATAAAATGGTAGTCCATTTTATAGAAGTGGACTAAATATTGGTGTGGAAATAGTTAGTGGGTGAATTATTTTATGGAATAAAATAATGTAATCATGGCTAACCTACACTAGCTTACACACCTACACTAAGTAGACTTACATGCCTACAATTTGGAGAAGTGAAAAAGTATAAAGCAAGATGCCATCCTTGGCTTTTGTGTGTTCCAACCGTGCCTCCTCTTCACTACATGAGAATATGAGTTCTCTTACATTCATTCATACATTAATACATGCAAGTTCATGCATTATTCATTTTCTCTCTTTTTCTTCATCAAAAACATGAGATTTTGATTGAAATTGTTCATAAAAGCTTACTAAAATTATTAATGTAATATATGAGTGTTAGTAATCATTTTTAAGGTAAACTACTAAACTAATATCTAGCTAATATTATTTAGTGGGGATAAGGGATTATCTTGGGTGCAATCAAGAGGAGAGATTCTAAACTTGAATCTTGTTCATCCATTATTGGAAAGCTCAAGAACTAACAAGAAGGAGATCTTGTTGGTACCCATTTGACTGAAATTTACATGGTGAGAAATTGATTTTCTTATCTCTTCTTATTTAAGTTTGCATGCATAAGATTAGTAATTAATTTTATGACTAAATTAATTAGAACATATATGAATATGTTATATAATGAGATATAGATTTCCAACAAGCGGTATCAAGAGCACAAGGTTGTTTGCATGCAAATCGGTTATTGTTTTTTCGAGTTATATGATTAACAAACAAAACTTGTAAATTTGTGATATTATGATATATCACGAAAATAATTTATGCATGTTAAAGTTTCTGATCCTAAAATGTATTTAGGATATTTTGGTTAATTTATGGATTTTATTGTTCATTTTATATAATATTGGCATTAAAATGTGATTTTTATGATAAAAATGTCATTTTTGGACGAAAATTAGCTAAACTTTGAATTTTCCAGTGGTTTTTGGATATATTTTCACATATATTATTTTTAGATGATCTGGAAATTTTCATAATTTTATGAGTTTTTATGCTCGAAAAATGGATTTTTCATGATAAACATCGGATTTAGATGAAAAATAGGTTAATATGAGAAATATTTTGAATCTGGTCATAGAAATTTAGTATGTTGTCACATGCAATTTTACAAGATGTGTGTAAAATAATGGGCTATATTGAAGTCTTCTTGCATGATTTATGGATTTTTGATGAAAAATAGCATAAATAGTGACTTAATTAGTGAATAATTCCTAAAACATACTCCATGACTAAGGAAAAACGTCATATGTTGCATTTTATTATCCATTTCAGATCTAAAATTTAAAAGTTGATAAATATAATTTTTCTCGTGTTTTTATGATTATATTTGTTAAAACCGATAAACCGCAACATTGTTTTTCCGGATAAATTTCGAAATTTTTAACCTAATTTTTAGAACATTATGAGTGTTATGGTATTTTTCCAGAATGTTCATGAGTTTAAATTTCGAATTTTGAATTTATTTGAAATTTTTGTGATTTATTTGAAGTTTATAGCATTTTATTGTAATTTTAAGTCCATTAATGAACAAGTTTAAGAAATATGAGTTAATTATAATCAAATAATTAGTGAAGACTAATTTTGAGTCCTAAGAGGTTAGGGTAATTAACTTGTGCATAAATATGAATTTATGTAATTTATTATGATTTTAAAACGTTGAATCACGCAAATCCGTAAAAACCGTTTAATATACGATATTGGCTCCTTAAAGGCGATTTAGCATAAAATTGGGCATGTTCATACATATTATAATGCTGCATTTTATTTATGATTGTCATAATTTTATTTTATGTAATTTTTACTTAGTATGGCCTTAGTTTTTAATTGATATTACCCGAAATGTATGGGAATATCGATTCGGTTATTGTAATTTATTGTGATCTCGTATCACCGTTTTGTAATTTAATAGATTTATTTTATTTTAATTACAAATGTATAATAGGAAATTATGTAATTTGTTATGTAATTTAATTATTTCGGAGTTCCTTGAAGACCGTGTCACTCAAGAAGGCGATACATTAAAGACGGTGTTACCTCGAGATGCGTGCCTCAACCGAAGTTCAAGGGACCAATGGAGTTGGTTTCCGAATATGTAATAGTTAATTAGATTTTCTATTTTAGGAAGGCCATACTAGGATTTTATTTAATTTATGCTTTGTATTTTATTTATATGTTGCATGCATCGCTAAATCGCCATAACTAAAACATGCATCATCTTTTAATCGAGTATATCGACCGTGTCAATTATAATTATCGTAGTTCACCGCTTTAGTTCACTTAAAACGTGATAGATAATAAATTGACATGACCTCTCGCTAAAATAAACAATTGAGACATAGCCTTACCAAAGAGTATAAACCATGAAAACCTATTTCGTGAGGGAGTGCACTCGGCCACACCGGGGTACAAACCTTGTTACATAGGGGAAGTGGGTGATAAATGTCTATCCACCGAATTCATGTTGATAAGGGATGTATCGGCCACACCGTGCCCAAGTTGATGTGGATTTGGATCATGGACACATTTATTCGAAATTTGGGTTGAACTCAACAAAAGTTTTTGATAAGGGATGTATCGGCCACACCGTGCCCTTGTCGGATGTGTTTTGGGCTAAAGATAAATGTTAATGTAATTTTATCGACCAAGAGTTCCAAAAGTAGAATCGATTAAAGAGTTAATCCACCGAGTTGTATTGATAAGGGATGTATCGGCCACACCGTGCCCAAGTTAATATGAATTTGGATCTTGGAATCATTTATCATAGTTGGGTAGAGGTCACTATGTAAATGCTATACTTGTTTTTCAAGTATTATTATAACGATGAATGTTTAGTTTTTCATTATTCCGTCATCATATTGTTCTATTTCTTTACCACAATTCATATACGATATCATTTCGATTTTTTCAAAATCTCCATTAAAACATCGTAACTAAAGACAAATATGAATTTGCTTCTAAGACCTCAAATGAACCATTGCTAAGGATCTCTTGTAAACAGTATAGATTAAAGTTATTCATTATCAAACAGGTTTTTGATTCTTGACTAACACATCTACTTACAATGAATTGTTTCTAATTTTGGTAACTAGATTTGTTGGAAATCAAAATTGACCAAAATAACGCAACCACTTCAATGAAAGTTTTAAGACTAAAACGAACAAATGAAGAGTAATCTTCATGAATTCAATTTTGCTTCTCAAAGCAAAGACTCATTGAAATGAGTGGGAGCATTCTCTTAAACCGTTAAGATGAGGACGGGGTTCAAGAAGTAAAGATAATAATGGAATTGATACAAGGTAATGTTAAAAGTAAAGTTGTTGAGAAATGACGATACTAAACCTATCAATCCCGACCAATAAAGTTTCCATTGTCTTAAATGTTGGACACAAGAAAGGAAACTACCCCAAATTATTGAAGGATCAACAAGTTAGTTGTGGGACATCTAATGGGACCTTCTTCTTTAAATGTTTATTTGATTAAACATAAATTTTGCTAGTACCACTTCGTCAATATTAGAAACCAGTGGAGGTTTTCATCATTGTATTCGACACATAAGATGATTAGAATATGACGACTAGCAACAATAATGTCGAGAGATAGAGTAATTGTATACTCAATCTAGTTTTTGGATTTAAAGTTGTACTTAATTGTGACTATTAAGTGGATAAACTCTAAATAAGAATATAAACTTGTTAAGATACAAAAGAGGTTTTCACTTTTGTGACCCTATACACCACAATTTGATGTATGGCTAGCCCATTATCAAGGTGATAATATTCTAAACCAAACTAGAATGATATATCATGAAGATGATGCAAGACTCAAATTGGTAACCCAAGATTAAACCTTAAATTTTGGAATGATGAACGCAAAGAGTTATCGAGTACTCTTGAAACCATTAGATTGTTAAAGGTATATGCGTATCTTGTATTCAAAGCAAGATGTCTCGTGCCTTTTGGTTGAAAAGGAGATCGAGGTTGTAAATCATCGATCCAAAATAAGTTGATCATTTTCTTTTACCAACGATTTAAGTTGACGCTAATGTGTTCACTTAATAAGGTAAATAGAGAAATCTTTGAAGAATTTCAAAAAGTTCAAGGAATCACGATTTAGTCGTGATGGGATTATCAAAGTGAAGACTTTGATATAAGCCAAATGAATTGTGATATAGTATCACAAATTAATCTCTCTTAACACGCATTATGGGATAATGTATGATTGGATAAGAATTCAAACGCTATTCGATAAGGTTTGGACTTCGATCAAGTTACTTTGAGTTACTTGATCCTTTTGGGGATTTTATCATTTTGTCTAGATTATTTTTCCACTAAATCGAATCATATGAGATATGAAATGGTAAGGGTACCATGCTTGTAAGTTTTCACAAGAAACAAATGCTCATTTTTTCCCTTTTCAATTATCACGAGTACACCGGGTTTGTGGCTCGTGAAGCTGTCTTTCTAAAATACAAGTTTATTTCTAGAAGACAGAGTGGGAGAAAATTACTCAAGAGCCACAAAGAATGTTATGTCGCAAGAAACTGGTCTTTCTTGGCTACATGAGATGTTTTGTAAGATGTTGTTTCTTTAAAACCTAGGAGGTTAAAATTCGTCACTTGTTGAAAATGATGAATTCATGCTACTTTTAAGAAAGTAAAGAGCTTATAACTTACAAAAGAAATTGTTTGATTCAAGTTGATTACTTCTGGAAAGTAATGAATAAATGACTTACATAAGAATGTTTAAGTCACAACTCACTACAGGGCTTAGAGCCATGAAAATCCGAAATAAAAAGGCTTGATTAGTGACAAAGGGTTTTGCACTAATAAAGAGAGATTTCAAAGCAAGATTGGTTGCAAAGGGTTTTGCACTAATTGAAATGCTTAAGTTTATTTGGATCTTCTTAGGGATTGTGTTTCATTATAAGGATATGCATGACAAGTGAATCTAAAACCCACTTCTTCAAAAGAAGGAATGTATTCAATACATGTCATGAGTTGTATAGATTCTTACAATCCTAAAATAATGCGAAACTTAAGAGAGGATCTTAAGTAGGACATCAATGAGTTGGAATCAATGATTTGATCATGTTGTAAAACTTTTCTCGATAAGTCGAGAAGTTGTGTTTATACATGGAGTTTAGTGGGAGTTACGGAAATTTTTATTAGTCTTATATGTGGATGACATATTGATCATTGCGAATGATTTAAGACTTTTGGAGTATTATAATACATCTTTAATATCCAGATTTATGAAGATAAATCCACATGATATTAGCGTCAATAAGAAGTCTTATGTTGATAAGATTAATGACTAGTTCAATTAAATTCAACATATTTGATTGATTTCATTTGCTTCCGCTGCCGGATCAATTAAATGAGTAATGATGTATAACACTTCATATACTTTGAGTATGATGAGTTGTTTTCAAAATCGAATTTAAGTAATCTTTATCAAGTAAGCCATAAAGATTACCCTTAAGTGCTTGCAGAAGCATTAAGGAAGTAAAGCAAAGTGTTTATGATGCAATTTTGTGTAAGGATGTTACACAAGTGACAATTGACAATTGAGATTGCGCATGGTTTCCGACAAAACCATAATCAAAACACATTAGGATGGTTAAGATACCATTGTGGCTATGTTAATTAAGAAGTAGATTTTCTAGAATCGTTCTAGGCAATAAAGAACAATGAGATATATTTATAACGGAAATTGAGTACACTTGCAATCATGAGATGTGCAAGAAGGATGAGTCCCGCACACTGTGAAAACAGTGGGAGCTATTCTTAGGCTAGAGGGCCTATGTCTTGATTGGATCTCGACACGTACTCAGAAAGTTTTGTAATGCAAATGTATACATTACAAAGGAAAACGAGTATGTAGTAAGGTTGAGTAAGGTACAAGAAGTTGATAAAACCTACTAACCAAAGCCTTCTCAAAGGCTAAACATGATGAGTCATGTCATTTCAATTAAATTGAAATGAACAACTACATACAAGATCAAATTAGATTATAGAACATGAAATAGTAATCAGGCATTGACTATTCATATGTGATAATCGCATTTGTCGTTCGAGTTTTACTTTAAAACTCTTTTGTTATACTTTGTTACATCCAAACGGGTTGTAGAGACAACATTGAACCCCGTTAAAGTGAACCCGGATTAACATAGTATTAGCCCATAGTCGCTTGTATGAGGTGACGTCTCGAAGTGACTAGAGTGTGATGCGATTGATGGCAAGTTCAAGTGTCATAGAGTCATGTGAGATGACTAGTCGATCACATAGGCAGACTGTTAGGAACACTTTGTCGGGCAGTGACCGCTTATAGAGTTCTGGCAAATTTATAAAGCCTGGTCGTGGCGAGAGCTACTATAGTATTCTAATGAGTCGATTCTTTTGACTAAAGACTGTTCGCCTAAGATGGCACAGTTTCATATTAACTTTGATTTGTGTTACTACGACCTTCGTAAATGGGGTCAAATAGGCATATTTTGGGTTATGATGGCTGTGGCTAGTCGAAGGGAATAAGTGCGATAGGAATTGTCCACCCCCTTGTCAGGGTTAAAACAATATCTCAGGGCCACTCGAGGAATAATGAACTGGAAATGCGTGGCCACGCTCGGAAAGTATCTATGATAGATAAATCCGGTCAATCAGTCATTCTCCAGATCGAGGAAACCACTCTCGATATGATCACTTGCAAGTACGACCCGAAAGACACCTTGCATTGAGTGGGAGATAGTAATAGGACAAGAGAATTGGTGACGCACACTTGTCGAGGACAAGTGGGAGATTGTTGGGAAATGTGTCCTCAACAATAGTGCGATCACATGATTTAAATATCATTAATAAATATCATATAAAGAATACGTAAGGGATGATTCAATTATATAGTCAACTGATCAACATTAATCGGTAACGATTGGCTTGCTAGAGTTTGACGTTACTGTCGTGGGACGGTGGTGGTCAGTTGATCCCTTAAGGTCACACCTAAAGGATGATGCCCTTATCTATAAAGTTGATTAATTGTATGACGATGCAAGTTGATCAATTCCTTAAAATTGAACAATTCGATTTGTGAGAGAGAATTAATATCTTATTGTAATGGGATTAAATAAGATTTATTTTAGTAATAAAATGCTTTGTTACTAAAATTATTTATTGTTTGAGAAACAATAGAGATAGGAATGAATGGTTAATTATAATTACAAGATATTGTGAATTATAATTACATGACCCATTTTATTTATGTGATCAAGTATCACTAGTCAAATTAGTGGATGTAATTTAATTAATTCATAAAATGATATTTATGTGATAAATATGCACTAAAATTAATTAATAACATGTAGCATACTACATGTAACATATTGTGTGATAAATGACAAATTGACAAAAATAAAATGGTAGTCTATTTTATAGAAGTGGACTAAATATTGGTGTGAAAATAGTTAGTGGGTGAATTATTTTATGGAATAAAATAATGTAATCATGGCTAACCTACACTAGCTTACACACCTACACTAAGTAGACTTACATGCCTACAATTTGGAGAAGTGAAAAAGCATAAAGCAAGATGCCATCCTTGGCTTTTGTATGTTCCAACCGTGCCTCCTCTTCACTACATGAGAATATGAGTTCTCTTACATTCATTCATACATTAATACATGCAAGTTCATGCATTATTCATTTTCTCTCTTTTTCTTCATCAAAAACATGAGATTTTGATTGAAATTGTTCATAAAAGATTACTAAAATTATTAATGTAATATATGAGTGTTAGTAATCAGTTTTAAGGTAAACTACTAAACTAATATCTAGCTAATATTATTTAGTGGGGATAAGGGATTATCTTGGGTGCAATCAAGAGGAGAGATTCTAAACTTGAATCTTGTTCATCTATTATTGGAAAGCTCAAGAACTAACAAGAAGGAGATCTTGTTGGTGCCCATTTGACCGAAATTTACATGGTGAGAAATTGATTTTCTTATCTCTTCTTATTTAAGTTTGCATGCATAAGATTAGTAATTAATTTTATGACTAAATTAATTAGAACATATATGAATATGTTATATAATGAGATATAGATTTCCAACAATCTCTCCCTCCAAAATCAAAACATAAACCTCCCTCTCAAATACTTGAAATCACCCAATATCACTTCTAAGTAAACAAACCTCTCTAAAACCTTTGCTCACCCAAAAACCTAGGGTTTGAGATATTATAAAAAGAACCAATTTAGAAGGATTTTTTCCTCTCCATCAAAATGAAAAACCCAAGGAGATTCATGACTAGAGAAGAAAGAAGAATAAGAGTCATTTGGAGTTCATCAACCTCACACCTCAACATCCTAAGAAGGGAGAATGAAGAGATAATTGATCTTGCAAGCTTAGATGAATTCTCAAACATTGAGTTCGTCAATGATCCTCAAAGAATTGTCTTCCACCGACGTATAGGTAAGAACATTCTCCCTACTAAGTTCGTTTGTCATGAAACTTTAAGAAAGCTAGGAATTTACCACCAAACCGAAGCACTATTTGAATTGTTTGGTCTCTCAACAATGTTCCACATGCATGAACTCACTTATAGACCTTTAGTGCTTGAATTCCTAAGCTTCTTAAGAATCTCCACCCTCAACAAGAAGATTTGCATAGAGGTCTGGCTTGAAAATGGGACTAGGATGATAACCCTAGTGGAGTTTTTGGATGTGCTAGGACTAGATATATCACCTACCCGATCTTCAAAGCCTCGAAACTATAGCATAGAACCTCTTTGGCGAGCCTTAACGGGCCGAGATTTGACAAGAATTAAGCATTGCTCGGCTTCATACATTCAAAACCCTATCATTCGGCTTACTTATCGATTCATAGCGGGTACCCTACTTGCTCGCCGTGACCCTGCCGTTATGAATAAACTAGATCTCACATTTATGGGGTCTTACTTGAAGATCCAAGGAAAGAATTGTTATAAGTTCAATGCTCCATTAGTGCTACTTGAAAGATGGGCGCAATTTAGGAATGGGGATGATAATGGGATGAAGCATATCGTCAATGGAGGCCTAGTGACAAAACTTGCAAAGTTTTTCAATCTGAACTTCAACAACAACAACTCTTATATGCACCTTCCGGGCAATACAAGAATCAATGAAATGCTCCTCTCTTGGCATCACCATTGGATAACATTTGAGGGCTATAAGCGAAAGATCAAATGGTTGACCAAGGGAAGCGACCCTCTAATTCTTCCAATAGAGGGCTTGACAAGAGTTACACCAAGAAGAAGCTCCCTTTCCTGAGTACCATCTTATCTTGTGTCGGGAAACACAAGACAAGAAAATCAAGTCCCACCTTCTACCAATGGACAACAACAATCAAACCCACCTCAAAGAAATGAACAAGAAAGGATCACTATCCCTCCTTACCCTTTTTCATACCAACCCTACAATCATCCCGATCCATTCATTCTACCAAGGGATGATTTTGCCACGGGCCTTCTTCAAGCTCTACACCGCCAATAATATAATGATAAGGTCGACACCTACTATGCTCTTTACCCCAATTTTCATTATATGGCCCGTCAAGGGCGCATAAATGAAGAGGGAATGCTTCCTTCTTGGGCTCAAGTCTATATACTCTTCCCAAACTCGACTTATGGAAAGGGTGGAGCTAGCGGTAATGGCAACGGCAATGGGGAAGGAGAGGGATCAAGTAATGGTGATACTATGGAGGTCAATAGTGAAGGAGACGAGTTCATGGATTCCTATGGAAGTGATGAGTCAAGAGCATATTGGGATGATGATTTTGGAGGAGAGGATGGCGATATATGAAGAAGTTCTCTAGCTTGGTGGAGCGGGCAAGAGGCACCCACCATGGCTTATATGAGCTTTTCTTCTCTCTCTCTCATTTTTTATGTCAAATTTTGGAAATGCATTCTAACTTAACTTACGTAATTATTGTTGTTTCAACCCTCACTAGTGTCCTTGTAAAATTTAAGGACTATTTCCACCTTAGCAACATCAAGGTGATGATAAATTTTGCTCCCACTTGAAAAAATTCCAAAATGACAATTTGCATTTAGCATAACTTTGCATGTATGGCCTTGTGGCCAAATTTCTCCCATTAATTTAACCTGTTTGGGGAAGTTTAGTCACAAGCAACCTGAGTTAATTCAAATTAGCTCTCTGAACAATAGAAAGCATACATCACTTAGACTAGCTTAGTTTGCATCACTTTATCACATATTCCATATAGCTTGCATCTAGTATAGAATCATGCATCATTCATTTCATTGCATTTGTACAATTCCCTATTATTTTGTCCATTGGGGACAATGTCCATTCTAAGTGCGGGGATGGGGAATTCTAACACTTTCCTAACTCAAAAAAATTTCAAAAATGATAAAAATTTCAAAAATCCAAAAACATGTTCTTCTTTTTGTAGTGTAGAAATGTATATATTGTGTATATTTGTTTGTTTGTGTTCACTCCTATTACATTGGGCCGACTATGTCACATCCGAGGCATGAGGAATATGAAGACCGCATGGTATGATCTTTCCAAATCTCTTTTTTCCTCTCTATGTTAATGACTATGTGGTTTCTTTTTGTTTGATGCGGTACAAACCAATGCGATTCTAGGAGTTGCATTTAGATTATATGGCATACTAGTGATAGTAGCATTTGTATTAGGTTGTATATATGCTAGTTGCATCATGGCATGTAGTTGCATTTTAGGAAACATTTTGTGAAAATGTCTAGTTGGGAAGCTTGGCAAGTGTATATAGTCCCGTGTAGATAATTTTTCTCCTTTAGACTTTGTTTGCTAGAATACCCTCAAGACACCCTAGGATGTGTCATACAAGTATCTTTTGACCCATAGACTAAGGCCTAGTCAAGAGTACCTTGTAGTGTGATGACTCCTTGGCTACCATTTATTCCAAGGTGACCCTTGATGTCATGCAATCGCTCTTTCATTATTATCATCATGTTTTGCCAATATAAAAGGGAATGGGCACAAAATCTCCAAAATTGAGTTCAAGTCTTGAAATGAAAATCAAAAAGTTTAACCGGTTTGGGAAGGAGCAAGAACAATAGACTCCTATGCTTCAATAAAAGTGCCCTTGCTACAAAAAATGGGGTTACTTTGAAAATGTTCAAAAAGAATGCAAAAGAAATTGCCAAGTATCAAAATTGTCAAACATCAAAAGTGGCAAAGAAATGTTCTCAAAAGTCAAATACCACAAGAAATTGGGGGGAAACAAAACAAAAGAAAACTACCATTGTGAAACTTAAACATATCGATCCCTTTTATCCATTGATGATATTTTCCTTGTTGCATGGTGGAGAGGAGACGACCCTTCTTCTTGTCTAGGCAAGAGGGGGAATTCCACGATCCTACAGTGTTTCTAACACCATAGGGAGCCTACTCTTGACAAAAGCATTTCGTGATTGAGGACAAAAGTACCCTAGTTTGACACAACTTGGAGGTGATTTGTTTGTATCCTTTTGGACTTAGTAGCTTGGAGAAATAATATCTACAATGGAATGTGTACCCTTAGATTGCTTCCCCTTTAGATGATTTCCGCCACTTAGATGAGAAAGTGGCTACTCTTTTGTAGATGCACCCATTAATTGTTTTTGTGTACTCAATGCTTGGATGTATTGCCATTTTGGCAAGCCTCACCTTGCCTTGCAAGAAGGCATCTTACCTCATGGATGTCTTGTTGTGAGTTGAAGGGGCGGAGTAAGACCCGCTAATTGTCTCACATCGGCTAGTTACTAATAAGGGTCATAGTTTTAGTCACCTCTTTACTCGGGACGAGCAAAGGTTCGGTTCGGGGATATTTGATATGACCCATAATTGTGCACATTTATTCCCCTAACTAGCCTCGTTTCCATGCTTTCTAACACTTATTAGGGTCGTTTCTATCTTATGTTCCCTACTTTGCACATTATATGAGGTTTTAGTGCCCTTTATAGGGGAGTATGTTAAACCTTGCGCATATGGAAGCCAAAGCGGATCTAAATTGATCGCATCTAACGACCAAGCAACAAAGATGATGCTAATACTAAAGACCTATGTAAATAAATCAATTAAAATGGGCATTGACGGAGACCCCCACGGCTCCTCAATGATCCCCACGGATCTTGAGGTAGTCAAGAAGAAGAGGAGCCAAACTGTGCACTAATCTGGGCGTCCCGACTTCAAGTCGGGCGACTTGTTGCTGAATCCGGGCGACTTAGAGCCCAAGTCGGGCGGATCTTCAAGCATCATAAGCGTCTATCATGGGCAGGTCGTGGGGCTCCTCATGAGACTTTCAAGGCGTTAATATTCATCTTAGGGACTTAATCGTCATTTAAGCTCTTAGTTACCCTAATACTTGTACTTAGTATAAATACTCCATTATTTTAGGAGATATTCACCAAGTCATTAGGTAGATTAGAAATCAATTAGCTTAATTACATATTAATTCTTCCTTAATTATTATTGAAGAACTCTTAGATCTAGTATTAGAATTGGAAGATTATTTGGGGATTTAATGAAGAATTGATTGACAACTTTTCATTCATTAATCAAGTTTTCCTTCTATCATTCCTTCTTTCCATTTGATTCATCATAAGTTTGGTACAATTATTTTACTCCTTGTTTTAAGTATTGTTTGTTTTCCTAATCACTCATCATGATTGGACTTGTTAGTATGATTGACACCCATATTACCATGTTCAACACAACCATGAGTGAGTAGTCACCTAGCTAGTGTTAATGGGGGATTACGGGAACTATAACATGGGGGTAGATTCATGCTTAATCTAATATGTTATCATAAGATTGCTTGTTTGTTGTAGTGTTAACATATGCACATGTTATGCTTGATGAAATGCTAAACTATGAAACCTTGCATTTATTACCCATCTCTTATCTATTCAACAAGACTTGTAAGATATAAACTAACTCGAGTCTTGTTAGACCATGCATAGAAGTGAATAGAAAGAAAGTATGTCGACTTGTAGGTGTTGTACAGTCTAGACGACTCGGCCCCGGGACCCAAATCTTCCTATGAACCGTAAGACATAAACTAACTCGGTTCCTCTACAACAATAATTGCTTGCAACTATGAAAACATGTTTGTATGATCACCACCATGAAATCCTCTATGAAACCATGACACCCTAGTGCTTTAATCTATTTTTTACAAACCCCCACTTTACTTGCTTGATTTACTCTCGTTTCTTTGCATTTCATTGTTATAGTAGTGTAGCTTGTTACCTCATATCTCGACCCAATTTATGACACTCTAAGACATAGCTTTCTACAACTGATAACTTAATTCAATGCCCGTCCTTTGGGATCCGACCTTTAATTACCACTCTACTAAGAGTAGTTTGTTTAGTTATAAATATTGTTTTGCTTGGTTGACTTAGACAAGTTTCGAACCGCACCAGCAGCTAAGGCCTCATTTGTAGCAATCAGACGATATACCTCCTCCTGGACATGGTAGTGGGTACAGATTTTTATGGAGGCATGATTCTATAGAAACAACATAAAACACATAAGCTTCCGCTTAAGAAATATGACATAAGGTTTAAAATAGGTATCCCTGCAAACAAAACAACATGTGATGAACTGGCTGGTCACTAGCAAGCCCACACGATGATCCACAGCCGCGGCCTCCACGGCCTTAAATACCTCACGGCCACCGTGAGACCACACCCCCACAATTACAAACACCCTTCACAAATTATAAATCGTAACATACTTTACCAATTATCACTATCTATCATGGTTTAGGGACACAAAAATCTGCATATCACTAGACATATTAATTCTACTACACATATCACACCAAAATCCAAGCATATGAAACTTTCAATTAAGACTACTAGCATTTGCATTCTCAAGTATATAAACCGATTGATAATCCAATTCATCATACAATTCATAAGATCACTCAATTGCAAAACAACCTCCAATATACTCCCATATCACACGGCCTTAGGCTATTCATACCATCACACCATACTTACCTCACTCCGCATCCTGCAGCAAGGTTAGCACTATTCATCTTAAGGCAAACAGTTGACCCTTAAGAATTAATACAATTTCATTTTAATTACCCCATTCTTAAATTTTCTCTCAAGGTAACCAGTTCAAAACTAAAAGGGCCAGAAGTTTGGTGTGAGGGGGACCCTTTTCTCATCCCAAGCCTAAGGGGATCCTAACAGTTTCTAACTGTGGTTCATTTTATTAGACACATCCTATATTTATTGTTGTTCGTTGGTTTTAGGCCTGAGGAACCTGTCTCTGATACCACTTTGTAACACCCCCATTTATCCAAGAGCCTTAACTAGGCATTCCTAGATAAAAGAAGTTGTTACCATCTTGGATTACCCGAGGTAGTGAATAACAAAGTAAAACAAACCAAAGAACTTTAAATAAATAAATGTTTAATGGCCTTATTACAATTTATTAAACCAAATAACTGAATAGAAATTATTAAATACAATCTCGCAGCGGAAATAAAATAAGTGAAGTATCTAAATAACTGTCTAAGTGAGCTAGACTTCTATACGGTCCATTGTCATCCATCTCACGTCCCAAGCTCCCAGTCAGCTATTCTCTAGTACCTGTCGGTCAATCTGCTCCCCAATAATTGGTTAATCACAGGTGTTTACAGAATACACTGTCAACCAAACAGTTGAGTAGAAATATCTAAACAACATGAAATAACCATAATAATAATAACAATCAAGGTACGCAAATACTTAACATCCAATCCACATCTCTGAGACACCCATTCATCCCGTCAATCCCTGGACCGGGGTATTCACACATTATCCACCAGCGACTAAGCCTGGGGCCTTCCAATACTTATTCAGCAAATCCACAACATAAATATATTAAACATGAATACTCAGCAATTGATTAATAATAACGATTCACATCACTAATCATCCAACAATTAACGTCCATCCTCTAAATAATATCCATCTGACAAGTAACACAAAATCATATTCCAGTTGAGTAAATAACCTACCTTTGCAGCTAAAATCCAATTACGCAATCCAAGAATAAATCAGAAATATTCTACTTCAAATCCGTCATCTAAGACAATATTATAATTTAATTATTAATCTTACCGTAACTCATTTCAGGCCCGTCTTTGACCCTGTGCGGCCCGTGCGCTCGCACAGGACCCCCAAAATTTTGGCCCAAAACTACTTAAAGTATACTTGTTTGCTAAGGGAAATTTGTACTGCAATTTTCAAAGCTAAAGCGTGAGCTTTTCAACCTTCTATTTCATTCAATTATTTCTTTCCTGAACTTTTCTCCTTCCCAAAAATATTAATTATTTCTTTAATTAAATTATCCAGCAAATAAATTAGTGTATATTTCCAAGATTTTCTCATTAAATTCAATATGATTGTCATTCCAAACGATTTTTTTTAACAACCTATGGATATGCACTTGTATACTTGTTAGTTTTAAAGGTAGAAATTGTATTTTTTTTTTTCCATTCATCAATTTGCAAGAATTGCAATGCTCTTGGTATATTATAACTGAATCTTGATGTTTAATGTTTTTATTGTGACATTTTGCATAATAGTTTGTGATATTTTTTGTACGAGCATACATACATTTTTTAATGTTTATAAGTTGAGCGATCATAAATGTTGAAGATCGAATCAATCTATATAAGTAATACGGAGTAATACTTTTCTTAAGGAAACTCTTAGAAAAAGTTACGGAGTGGGGCCCCATTTTTTGGATTTTGCACAAGGGCCTTGAAATCTCCAAGACAGCCCTGGCTCATTTATTAATTAATTACGATTCATTATTATTTTATTTATAAAATTTACGAAACAAAAATCCGTTTTAAAGAATTTAACACAACCCACAAACATCCACGACACACCCTTGCCCGTGTCCCAAACCACGGCCAAATCAACCTCGTGACAAGGTCAATACACACGTGTCTCAACGTGGTCAACCACCCACCACCACGAGGAGCCCGGCCATCCACCATGTCCTCCGTCGAGCCCAACCACCAACACAAAACCCCACTCCCTAAGTCGCATGTGTACGGACAACTCCCAACAACAACCCATATCCACCGTATACAAAACCCACAACCACGACCACAATAAGGACCCACACCACCTCTAACCACCACCATCGTCACCTCTGACTCACAGCGGTTTCAAAGGTGGCTTCCTCTTCCCATCGTCGTAGCTCCACAAGTCATGGTAGCCGTCTAAAGACGGTTTCAAACAAACACCCACAACTCTCTTATTTTCACGTTTTCCGGCCACTACCACTACCAAGGTCCCACCTTTAGCCCTCCAACCACCACCACAAGGGTCGACGCCAACACCCACGACCAACCAACCCCAACCCAGGTCACGATGGTCAACGCAAAGGGTTCAAATCCGTGTTTTAATCCCGCGGCTACACCTCGACCTTGAAGGAAAACTAGATCTATATACTCAACATATTCATATATGTTTTAGGTTAATTTAATCATAAAATTAATTGGTGATCTTATGCATGCAAACTATAAAAAATATAAACAAGAAATCTTTATCTTACATTGGAATTTCGGTTTATAAGGGCACAAGATAGATCTCCTTCTCTCTTGTTCTTGTGCTTTCCTTAATGGAAGAACTAAGATCCAAGTATAGGATCTCTCCCAAAGTATAATACCCAAGGCACACTCTTAATAAAATTAATATTATGAATACTAGTACAATATTAATTTAGCATAAAAATGACCCAAAATAAATTGGTTTTTGGTCTCCTAAAAACCGGTTTAAGAGAGGAGAAAAGGAAGTTTTTTTATCTTTCTAAAATTCTTAATCTTTTGATGAATGAATGAATAATGCCAATACCATAATATGTTATGTATTGAATATGATAAATATAAGGCAAAAACCCTTTGCTTTTCTTTGTGTAAAGCCGGGTGGAAGAGGGAGAAGAGGGAGCCAATGCATGCACTAGTTGTTCTTCACAATGACAAATAGGTTTTGCATGGCTAGTCTTTAGGTAATCATTATGATCTCCACTAATATAATCAACACAATATTAGCCTAATTCTCCTCTTAATTTCGGCACACATAGATAATATGGACTCCATATTATCTTTGTCAAAATGTCAATTTGTCTTATGTCACATGTCATATGTTGCATAAATTTGTTATGTATTTTTAACATATTAAAAATGAACGTATTAATAAAAATACGTCATATACAAAAATCGACCTAGTAATTCATAATTACTTGTACCAAAATATTTTACCAATTATAAATCACAATAATTTGTATTTATAATAATTCATTCAATTTCAATTGTTTCTTTAAACAATAATTTCATCTGAGTAATGAAACAATTCGATTACTCAGACCGTATCTCATTTAATCAAATTTCAATGAGACATGTAAATATTACTTCCAAAATCGTCCGTCAATTTTAAATAAATTAATTGACTCGTAACGTTATACGATCAATTAATTGATCAATTAAGAGTGTTGCTCTTTAGGTATGACCTAGGGGATCAACTGATCACCATCGTCGCACGATAGTAATGTTAAACTCTAGTCAGCCAATCATTACCGATATGTGTGGACCAGTTGACTGTAAATATTACTTCCCAATTGTATTCTTTATAATGAGACTTAAACATGTGATCATCATGATCAACAGTTGTGATCGCATTATTGTCGGAGGACACATATTCCAACAATCTCCCACTTGTCCTCGACAAGTGTGCGTCACCAATTCTCTTGTCCTATTACTATCTCCCACTCAATGCAAGGTGTCTTTCAGGTCGTACTTGCAAGTGATCATATCGAGAGTGGTTTCCTCGATCTGGAGAATAACTGATTGACCGGATTTATCCACCATGGATACATTCCGAGCGTGGCCACGCATTTCCAGTTCATTACTCCTCGAGTGGCCCTGAGATATTGTTATAACCCTGACTAGGGGTGGACAATTCCTATCGCACTCATTCCCTTCAACTAGCCACAGCCATCATAACCCAAAATATGCCCATTTGACCCCATTTACGAAGATCGTAGTAACACAAATTAAAGTTAATCTGAAACTGTGCCATCTTAGGTGAATAGTCTTTAGTCAAAAGAATCGACTCATTTGAATATTATAGCAGCTCTCGCCACGACCAGGCTATATAAATTTACCAGAACTCTATAAGCGGTCATTAGGCCCGACAAAAGTTCCTAACAGTCTGCCTATGTGATCGACTAGTCATCTCACATGACTCTATGGCACTTGAACTTGCCATCAATCGCATCACACTCTAGTCACTTCGAGACATCACCTCATACAAGTGACTATGGGCAAATACAATGCTAATCCATGTTCACTTTAACGGGGTTCAATTGTCTCCACAACCCGTTTGGATGTAACATAGTATATGGTGAGTTAATAATAACTCAAACGACAAATGTCGACATCACACTCGGGTAGTCAATACAAGATTACAACCTTGTGATGCATATCGTAAGTGTGTAAACACTTGTTGATTTCAATAGAAGTTTAACATGTTACGTGTCCATGTGTTCAAACTTCTTAATCGTATTATCCTTTACATTCATGTTATCACTCATAGCATGAACCTTACCAAGTACACATCAAGGTTCCCGACCTTGGTTTCGGTTCTTTATCTTGAAAGAACTTCCTTATCGATTATCACATAACGAACGAATTTGTGGTGAATGATATAACTTGTACTGATCAAGTGCTCCATCCACACACAATGCACTAGGTATATGTTTTGTAGAGTCTTGCAACAATTTGTCAAGATGATTAGTCTAGCACTTCTCACAAGTCCTAGCATATTAGGAAAGATTAGTTTTGAGCAACTTCTTATTCAACTAAGTATCTTTCCAAACTTCTTATTTCTCCTTTTAGCTTGAAAGGCTTAGGATTCTCATAAATCCTTACATGTGCTCGGATTTTCATTAATATGTGCAACCTCTTGTCACATAACAGAGCATTCTATCAAACACCGAAATCGCTCATCGGATTCTACTCGAGAATTCATGATGTTTCTATTATGGCTTACCAATGAATCATCATGCTCTTATGCATATGATTCACCATTGGACATGTGCATGATTATTCTAATGGCGGAAACATTAGTTACTAATGATCATGAGATCAACCGTTCTTAGGTTCAATGAACGACCATGACTACTAATGGCAATTCCATTTTCATTTACATGAATAACCTATGTGTATGTTGATACGATGTGTATTTCTTAATATTAATCCAATATTTCTTGATGTAATTGGATTCATCATAGTCCATATTCATCCAGAATTGAAAACTCAAATACGTCTTTGTGAAAGAAGATATTAGCTCGTCATTCCTAATGAGTAATGAGTTGTAAACATTCAAAGGATGATAGCTCCCACTAAATTCCATGTCTTCACATGATAATTTCTAAACTCCCACTTAATTCCACATGTTTCGAAATTGATTACTCAATCGAAAACATTTCAAAATTGGAATGTATGTTGCTTTGCAAAGTTATTAAGATGAAGCCATATATGTTCCCATCATATCCTTTCAAAATTCCTATTTTGAAGAGGTCTCATCTTAACCTTATGGAAAGAGATTTTAATCTCTAATTCGTTCATGTCATAATGATATGTAGCAATGTCATTGTTTAAATATAAATAATATCTAATACACGTCCTTCAAAATATCCCTTTCAGAAGGAGATTTAACCAATTCATTTTCATAATGTGGTTAAGTAATGACTTTTGCGAGGTTAAAAACTTAGCTATTGAAGATATCGGTATATCAATCCTTGCAACTCGTTTATTACTAGTATGTTACTTTGATTCATTTAGGCTCTTAAGTAAAGTTTGAAACTATTGGTCAAAATTTTATCATAAACTAGTCAATTAAGACTTTACATTAGTCATTCTTGTTCCAAAACTTTCTTTTGGTCTCCTCGTGTAGTTATCTTGAGAACATACTCTTATGATTACTTCACTTGATCTCTTTAGTCATATAGAACTTACTTGAGACCATAGATCTCATCTATTGGGTATACTATATAAATAGATATACCTTCATTCAAATCATTCTACCTTGCGTAGATCTCATTTACATAAGTACACAAATTTATCTTGCCTTGTGTGTTGTGTTCTCATTTTTCTCCCACTCTATCTTTAGAATAAATACACTATAGATTCAAAGATATCATATGAGACACAAATAATGAATTTGAAGTATAAGGAGAACTATCTCATAGGTTGACTAATAGTTTTAGATTTCGCAAGTGTACTTGGTGATTGACATTCCTTTAAAATAGTTCATAGACTCAAAATCACTTTGTAAATGATCATACACAAGCTTTAAGCATGTGGACATATAATGAATCCCGTCATTATATTTGTCTATTAGATCACTTTAAGTGACTAATCATATGTTTCTAAGAGCAAGCATTTAAATACGAATTTTAGAACAAAGGATAAAATGATAAAACGGGTGACTTGGGTTGCAAACCAAGCCACCATTATCCAAAATACAACCAATTATCTAAAATACCTTTCCATGTTGAACACGGAAACTTAAAGGTTCTAAAATCCAAAACATAATTAAAATAAGACAATAAAAAGCAAAGCTCCATGAAAGCTATTCCTAGCTTCTTGATGGTTTCTCAAGCTTGCTTTTCTTTTCCCTTGTCTTTGCTTGGTGGAGGCCCTATTTACAATAAAAAGGGAGATACATTATCACAACTTTGTATCACAATACCATAGTTGAATTAGAAACATAAAAGAAAGGATAGTCATTTACCTACTGGAGTGATCTTTCCAGCCTTAATATCACCAAGGTATTTGGAACAATTTCTTTTCCAATGTCCAACACCATTACAATAATGGCATTTATCAAGAGGACCCTTCTTGATTTTTGAAGTGCTAGCTTCATAAGTCTTAGCTTTGGTGAAAGTGGGAGCTTTCTTCTTACCCTTCCTCCCATTCTTCTTGAACTTCCCCTTACTCTTAGTGCTTATGTTAAGCACATCCTTTGGTGGGTTCACATTTAACCCCATGTCCCTCTCGGCTTGCACAAGTAACTTGTGCAATTCTTCAAGAGACACATTCTTTTCTTGCATGTTAAAATTCACCCGGAATTGAACATACGCTTTGACTTTGGATAAGGAGTGTAGAATCCTATCTACAATGAGTTCTTTGGGGATTTCAACCTTTTGAATCTTCAAGGTCTCGACTAGCTCCATAAGTTTGAGCACATGAGGGCTAACCTTTTGGCCCTCTTTAAAGTCGAGATCAAAGAATGCCGCGGCCGTCTCATATTGGACGATCCGCGGAGTTTGTGAAAACATTGTCACAAGTTTGGAATAAATCTCATTAGCGGTGCCCATTTTAAAGGCTCTCCTTTGGAGATCCGCCTCCATCGCAAATATCAACATGTTTTTCATTGCGGCGGACTCCTTATGGTAAGCCTCATATGCTTCCCTAGTGGCGGCGGTCGACCTAGTAGTAGGTTCGGGTGGAGAGGCCTCGGTAAGGTAACGAAGCTTGTCGTCACCTTGGGCGGCTAATTTGAGTTGGGCATCCCAATCGGAGAAATTTGACCCATTCTTTTCAAGTTTACATCGATCCATGAAGGATCGGAGCCATGATGAATTAGCAAGAGGTGTGGCGTTAGGGGTTGGTGTTGCCATTTGTTATGAGAAAAAGAAGTGGTCTACAAAACAAAAAGAAGGAGTAAAATAAATGTCGTTTTAATAATAATACTCGTAAAAATGTATAATTTAAACAAGTTTTATGCATTTTTCTAGTGACCTCTACCCAACTAGATAAATGATTCCAAGACCCAAATTCATATCGATTTAGGCACGGTAGGGCCGATACATCCTTTATCAATATAACTCGGTGGATTAACGTTTAATCGATTCTAGTTTTAGAACTCTTGGTCGATAAAATTACTCTAATAATTATCTATAGCCCGGAACACATGCGACTACGGTCACGAATACTTCCGTTGAGCTCAATCCAAATTTCGAATAAATGTGTCCATGATCCAAATCCATATCAACTTGGGCACGGTATGGCCGATGAAACCCTCATTAACATGAACTCGGTGGATAAAACATTCATCACCCACTTCCCCTACGTAACAAGGTTTGTACCCCGGTAGGGCCGAGTGCACTCCCTCACGAAATAGGTTTTCATGGTTTCTACTCTTTGGTAAGGCTATGTCTCAATTGTTTATTTTAGCGAGAGGTCATGTCAATTTATTATCTATCACGTTTTAAGTGAACTAAAGCGGTGAACTACGATAATTGTAATTGACACGGTCGATAAACTCGATGAAAGATGATGCATTTTTTAGTTATGGCGATTTAGCGATGCATGCGACATATAAATAAAATGCAAAGCATAAAAATAAATCCTAGTATGGCCTTCCTAAAATAGAAAATATAATTAACTATTACATATTCGGAAACCAACTCCATTGGTCCCTTGAACTTCGGTTGTGGCACGCATCTCGAGGTAACACCG
>NC_133537.1:153903557-153911057 GCF_048544455.1 Silene latifolia
TGATCTTAGTAATTTGTCCCCTAAGGTGAAGTGGCAGCAAGATGCAAGAGCACCAGAAATTGCCTAAGCCAAAAAGAACGGAGTTGAGAACCTAGACTCTCCCAGCATAAGAGAGATACTGAGAAGGACAGTTAATGAGCAGCTGCTGCAGCTTGAGAAGCAGAGCACCATACATGTCAGCATGGAGCCTAGAAGCATGGATGGGGATCCCTAAGTATCTGAAAGGGAAAACACCTTCCTGCAGACTAGTAGCTTGTAAGATGAGCTGCTTAACCTCCTCACTCACTCCTCCAAAGTAGATCTCAGTCTTATCCAGGTTAGCAGTTAGGCCAGACCAGGTTGAGAACTGAGCAAGCTCAGCAGTGGCTTTTAAAAATGAAGGCAGTGTCTCCCTAATGAAGATCATGAGATCATCAGCAAAGACAAGGTGAGTAAGACCAAGTTTGACACACTTAGGATGGAAAGAGACATTAGGAGTGTTGCATAATTGTCTGAGATTCCTAGATAAGAGCTCCATACTAAGGACAAAGAGGTAAAGAGAGAGAGGGTCCCCTTGCCTCACACCACTTTGCCCCTTAAAGAACCCATGATGAGATCCATTGACCTTAATAGTAAACCAGGACCCTGTAATACAACCCATGATCCATTTGACAAACAGGGGGGAAACCCAACCCAGCTAGCATATGCTGGATAAAAGGCCATTGAAGAGAATCAAAAGCCTTACTAATGTCCACCTTGAGCATACATCTTGGGGTAATTCCTTTTCTTTGATACCCCTTGACAAGACTTTGGGTAAGCATGACATTCTCAAAGAGATTCCTATCCTTAATGAATGCTGCTTGCTCTTCCCCAACTAGTCCAGGCATGAGCTCTTGCATTCTCAGTGTAAGAATTTTAGTCACAGTTTTATAAATGATGGAACAGCAAGAAATGGGCCTGAAATCCTTAACAGAATGAGGTGTAGACTTTTTAGGGATGAGAGAGATTAAAGTGACATTGGCCTGCTTTGGCATATGGCCAGTGGCAAAGAAATCCTCCACAGCTTTACAGAAATCCAGATGCACAATATCCCAGGTAGCCTTAAAGAAACCAGAAGTGAAACCATCAATGCCAGGACTCTTATTATTATCAATACTAAAGAGAGCCTGCTTAATCTCAGATCTGGTGACAGGAGAAGTAAGCTTGGCACAATCATTGGGATCCACACGAGCTCCCTTAGTAAAAAAACTCAGGGTCTATGGGAGTAACAGGCTTGGTTGACCCCAGTAGACCTTGGTAAAAGTCAACAAAGGCTCCCCCCACCTCAGTTATCCCCTGATGAAGGTTTCCATGAACATCATGAATTGCCCCAATAAGCTGCTGATGTTGCCTTTCCTTAATTTTCTGAAAGAAGAACCTAGAACTAGTATCATTGTGTTTTACATCATGAGACTTAGCTCTTTGAGACAGAATGCTCATTTCAATTCTCTTAGTCTTCCAAAAATCAGCAGAAGCAGCTTGCTCTTTTTGAATGAGGGCAGGAGAAAGGGGATCAGACTGCAAAGCCTGATAGCATTGAGCAAGTTCATCCTGTTTCACTTTAACCCTCTCAGTGATATTGGAGAAACTAGTGCTATGGAGCAATTTTAACTTCTTCTTGACAGCTTTGAGTTTCCCCATCAGCCGAAACATAGAATTCCCAACAACATCACTAGCCCAAGCTTCAGCAACAAGATGAAGGAAGTTTGGATGATCCACCCAACAATTGAGAAATTTAAACCTCTTAGGGGGTCTGATGTCCCCATGAAACCTCAGCAAAGCAGGACTATGATCAGAGACCCCAGGAGCCATGAATTGAGCAGAAGTATTAGTGAAGAGCTCTTTCCATTTGTCATTGATAAGGACCCTATCCAGCTTAGTATAGACTCTAGTTTGGACATCCTGCTTGTTATACCAGGTGTACTCACAACTGCACGAGAAGTAATATCATCCAAGCCACAATGTAAAAGACACTCATTGAAGTCAATAAGCTCAGACAACACAGGAGAGGTATGGCTAACCTTCTCATGTAGATATCTGATGACATTAAAATCTCCCATGGTAACCCAGGGGGTGGCAGTATCAGCAGCATGCCTAAGGGAATGCCAAAGCCTGCGGCCTGACAAGTAGCATTATTCACGCCATACACAAGGGACAGATTGAACTCCCTACCAAAGAGCAGGTGCTTAACAGAACAATGAATGACTTGATCCTGCTCCTCTAGAATAGATATAGCAGTTGTTGCAGGATTCCAAATTAACCAAATTCTACCATTATCATGAGACTGATAGTTGCAATAGGAATCAAAGTGCCTGAACTTATTCCTAAGAATTTTCTTAGCTTTATTCTGTTTGACCCTAGTTTCTAGCAAACCCAGGATATCCACTTTATTTTCAGACAAAAATTTAACAACCTCTACTTGCTTGACAATTATTATTATTATTATTATTATTATTATTATTATTATTATTATTATTATTATTATTATTATTATTATTATTATTATTATTATTATTATTATTATTATTATTATTATTATTATTATTATTATTATTATTATTATTATTATTATTATTATTATTATTATTATTATTATTATTATTATTATTATTATTAATAATTTTATAGCAATAAAATCTTACAAGATAGAAAAGAATAAATCAAATAATATAAGGAGATAATATATCTCTTAACAAATACTATTTTTGAAATTTACCTAATCTTATCCTTCTAATTTTAATGCCATAATATCTAAGAAGATGAGAAAGAATAAATCTAATAATATATGAGATAACAAATCTCTAATAAAATATTATCTTAAAGATTTACTCAATCTTATCCTTCTATCCTTACAACAATTAATATATATATATATATATACTTCAGGCTTTTTCTGATGTTTTTCTATTAGAATTAGAAAACTATACACTTATTATTATTATTATTATTATTATTATTATTATTATTATTATTATTATTATTATTATTATTATTATTATATATATAATAATAATATATATCAGGCTTTTTTTGATGTTTTTCTATTAGAATAAGAAAACTATACACATATTATTATTATTATTTTTTTTTTTTGCAGAAAGATTAGGATCATTATATTAAAATATAAAGTTAAGAGGTACAGATCCTATAAGTTCTATAAGGAAGGCCAGGGAGGCCACCTCTAACCATACAAGAAACCCATAAAAGAGCTAAGACTAAGATACTAGGCTATCATAAGCATTGTCATTACATTGAGATCGCACAAAAACCAAGTACTTGACCTTCCAAATCAGAGAAGAGGGAGGACGAGCCAGATTCTGAAAAATCCGTTTGTTGCATTCAGCCCAAATGAGATAGATGGAACTAAGCAGGGCGCACCTTCTTTGCTTCTTGAGCCAACTGCGACCCCGGTTATGGCGTTTGAACCAGGAGCAGATAAAACGCAGAGCAATAGAGGAAGTACACCTAAGCCAGGTTGCCACCCCTAACCAAACTTCTTTCGAATAAGAGCACTCAAAGAACAAATGGGCTGCAGTCTCAGCCTGTTGCTCACACAAAGCACATCTATTAACAAGCACCATGCCCCTACTGCAAATGTTATCAATGGTAGGAAGCTTGTTTTGAACAGCCAGGACTCCAATTACTGCATGTTTAGGATAGGCAAACGAGTCACCAAATGTTTTGTGCATAGAAAATGGCGAGCCTTTCTTCCGTAGCAGCTGGTACATTCTCTGCTTATAATCAGGGGTTTGCAGCAAGGATATAGCTTGAGCTTTCCCACCAGTGACCTGGAGCAAACATTCCCTCATGGCTATAACATTACTCCAAAACCATGAATGAGCAGCTGTTATACGAAATTCCCAGAAATCTGCCCCCTTGAGCAAGTAAGCCTTGGCCCATTTAACCCATATATTCTGGGTATCAGTGATGAGCTTTTTAACCCAGACCATAAGCTGTGATTTGTTCCAGCTGAGAATTTCTTTGATGTCCATGCCACCTTCCTGTCTGGGCAAACAATAGCTCTCCCAACTTTTGAAAACCATCCTCCTGCTACCCTCCTTGATTCCCCACAAAAAATCCTTGCACATTCTATTAATTTTTTTTACAATGCCTTTAGGCAAAAGAACACTTGCACCCCAAAAATTATGAAGACCAAATATAACAGAGTTTATGAGGGCAACTTTACCAGCATAACTAAGTTGATGATTAGCCCAATGAGAAATTTTTTCCCTTATTTTATCAAGCATAGGGAGGAACATTTTGTGGGTGAGTCTAGAGCTGAACAGAGGAAGCCCAGATAGCGAACAGGCAGTTCTCCTTCAATATAACCAGTAGAATTCAGGATTAGCTGCTTGACTTGAGGAGAAACTCCGCCAAAATAAAGATTAGATTTCATTGGATTTACTTGTAGGCCAGATAGGGCAGCAAAGGCTTTGAGACAATTATCCACAGCAAGAACAGATGGAAGGTCTCCCCTGGTGAAAACCAATAAGTCATCAGCAAAGATTAGATGGGTTAGTTTTACTTGAACGCATTTTGGGTGATAAGAAAAGCCTGGGTGGAAGGGTAGTTTCCTCAGCATTCTTGAAAGCACTTCCATACAAATGACAAACAAATATGGAGAGAGAGGGTCTCCTTGCCTCAAACTCCGTTTACCAGGAAAGAACCCCTCAGTTGAACCATGTATGCTTAAAGAAAAATGGGAGGATGTAACACAGGCCAAGATCCAATTTCTGAACTTTTGAGGAAAGCCAAACAGATTCAGGCAGCTGGATAGGAATTCCCAACTGACAGAGTCAAAAGCTTTGCGGATGTCCACTTTTAAGATGCATCTAGGTGTCAGAAGGCTCCTATTATATTTAAAAACAAGCTCGTGAGCAACCATGGAATTATCAAAAAGGTCCCTCCCCTCAATGAAGGCAGCCTGCTCAAGCCCTATTATAGAGTTCAACACTGGTTTCATCCTGTAAGCAAGGATCTTGCTCACAGTTTTATAAAAAACTGTGCAGCAAGAAATAGGCCTATACTCAGTGACAGAGGAAGGAGCATCATTTTTAGGAATGAGAGCTATGATGGTAGAATTAGCAACCTGTGGCATGCGTCCTTTTGCAAAGAATTCCTGGACTGCAGCTTGGAAATCAGAGCCAGTGATACTCCAAGTATCTTTAAAGAATCCAGAGTTATAACCATCCACACCTGGGCTCTTGTTTCTATCAATAGAAAAAAGGGCAAGTTCAATTTCTCGTGGAGTAACCATAGCCTCCAGCTGAGAGGAATCAGGAAGAGTGTTGGAGGAAAAAAGATCAGCAGGTAATTCTTGAACTGGCTCAGTAGAGCCCAAGAGAGTTTGATAAAAAGTAAGGAAGGCCTTTGACACCTGTTTGTGCCCCTGACAGTAGTTACCCTGGGCGTCCTTGATAGCTCCTATGGTATTTCTATTTCTTCGAGCTGCAATGCTTACATAAAAATAATGAGTATTAGCATCACTCAATTTGATGTGTTGGACCTTAGCCTTCTGAGATAAAACCCTCATTTCAGCAGCCTTTAGAGTTTTGTAGGCATGCAGAACATCTTTTTCCTGAAGTATCAGGGAGGGGCTAAGGGGAGAAGCTTGGAGCAGATGTTGACAGTTAGACAAACTTTCCTTTGCCTCAGCAACCCGGGCCTTGAGTCCAGAAAATTCCACAGAGTGCAAGGTTTTGAGATCACCTCTTAATCTTCTTAATTTGTAAAAGAGGGAATGGATCTTACTGCCATAAGCTTTGATGGCCCAGTTAATAGAGACAAGGGGAAGGAAACCCACAGAGAGTGCCCAACAGTTAAGAAACTTGAAGGTTGGCTTATTGACCCGTTCATAAGGGACAGTAAGCATCACTGGGGCATGATCTGAAACCCCAGCAGGTAAAAAGGTCACTGTGGAAGAAGGAATCTGCAAAAACCACTGAGAATTTGCCAATAAGCGATCCAATTTAGCCCATCTTGGAGAGTGTGCTTGCTTATTATGCCAAGTATAGACACCTCCTGTGTAGTGGTGATCAGCTAAACCACAGTAAGTTAGACAATCTCTAAACTCTTGCATTATTATTATTATTATTATTATTATTATTATTATTATTATTATTATTATTATTATTATTATTATTATTATTATTATTATTATTATTAATATTATTATTATTATTATTATTATTATTATTATTATTATTATTATTATTATTATTATTATTATTATTTTTAATAAAACGTAAACTTTTTTTAATCAATCAAAAGTTTACAAGAAATTGGTGGGCAGCCGAGATACAATCTGGGCGCCCACTCCCTTAGCAATAACAAAGCTAAAATTATTATTATTATTATTATTATTATTATTATTATTATTATTATTATTATTATTATTATTATTATTATTATTATTATACTTAATTTTTTTTAATAAAACGCTCCCTTAGCAATAGCAAAGCTAAGTCTATTATTATTATTATTATTATTATTATTATTATTATTATTATTATTATTATTATTATTATTATTATTATTATTATTATTATTATCATTATCGTTATCATTATCATTATCATTATAATAAAACGCAAACTTTTTTTAATCAATCAAATGTTTACAAGAAATTGGTGGGCAGCCGAGATATAATCTAGGCGCCCACTCCCTTAGCAATAGCAATAGCAAAGCTAAGTTTATTATTATTATTATTATTATTATTATTATTATTATTATTATTATTATTATTATTATTATTATTATTATTATTATTATTATTATTATTTTTCCTTTTTTTATTATAAAAAGGATGTGCGCAGCTTTCATTAAAAGAAAAATAAAAGTTTACATGAAATTGGTGGGGAGCCGAGAGACAATCTGGGCTCTCACATCCTTAGCAACAGCAAAACTAAGTCTAGTAAAAATGTAAGCGGCCACCCGAGCCCCCGCATCCTGAGATACCGAGAATTATTATTATTATTATTATTATTATTATTATTATTATTATTATTATTATTATTATTATTATTATTATTATTATTATTATTATTATTATTATTATTATTATTATTATTATTATTATTATTATTATTATTATTATTATTATTATTATTATTATTATTATTATTATTATTATTATTATTATTATTATTATTATTATTATTATTATTACGGTTTTTCTAACATGTGCCCTAAGGGCACATGATAATAAGCTAAATAGGGAAAGATTTTCAAGATTATTACACTAATTATGGTAAATATGAGTTTCAACTCTAATTTATCATGAAATATTCTCAACAATATTTCCCTATTTAGCTTATTATCATGTGCCTTAAGGGCACATGTTAGAAAATCCGTTATTATTATTATTATTAATTTTATAGCAATAAAATCTTACAAGATAGAAAAGAATAAATCAAATAATATAAGGAGATAATATATCTCTTAACAAATACTATTTTTGAAATTTACCTAATCTTATCCTTC